>NC_056732.1:1322437811-1322453619 GCF_019279795.1 Protopterus annectens
GGGGTGGTTTTTAGGGTACTTTTTTCCATCCCTAAAAACGAGAGGGAAAAGCTAGGAGGCTGAAACTCTGCAGGTGTGTAGGGTACTATCCACCCTCCAAGCAAAGGGGTAGGGCAATCCTGGTGCTGGCTTAACTCCCAGTTTCAGTATGACCATTTATTGTTTTTAGCTTTCTTTTTGCATTTCAAGCATGTTTCTGCATAGGGAAAGAATAACCCTCGAAAGTTGTTTTTCCAAGAGGGAAAAAGCTAGGAGGCTGAAACTCTGCAGGTGTGTAGGGTACTATCCACCCTACAAAGGGTAGGGCAATCCTGGTTCTGGCTTAACTGCCAGTTTCAGTATGACCGCTTATTGTTTTTAGCTTTCATATGCATTTCAAGCATGTTTCTGCATAGAGAAAAAATAACCTGGAAAGTTGTTTTTCTCCAAGAGGGAAAAAGCTAGGAGGCTGAAACTCTGCAGGTGTGTAGGGTACTATCCACCCTACAAAGGGGTAGGGCAATCCTGGTTCTGGCTTAACTGCCAGTTTCAGTATGACCGTTTATTGTTTTAGCTTTCCTATGCATTTCAAGCATGTTTCTGCATAGAGAAAAAATAACCCTGGAAAGTTTTTTTTCCAAGAGGGAAAAAGCTAGGAGGCTGAAACTCTGCAGGTGTGTAGGGTACTATCCACCCTACAAAGGGGTAGGGCAATCCTGGTTCTGGCTTAACTGCCAGTTTCAGTATGACCGTTTATTGTTTTTAGCTTTCCTATGCATTTCAAGCATGTTTCTGCATAGAGAAAAAATAACCCTGGAAAGTTGTTTTTCCAAGAGGGAAAAGCTAGGAGGCTGAAACTCTGCAGGTGTGTAGGGTACTATCCACCCTACAAAGGGGTAGGGCAATCCTGGTTCTGGCTTAACTGCCAGTTTCAGTATGACCGTTTATTGTTTTTAGCTTTCCCTATGCATTTCAAGCATGTTTCTGCATAGAGAAAAATAACCCTGGAAAGTTGTTTTTCTCCAAGAGGGAAAAAGCTAGGAGGCTGAAACTCTGCAGGTGTGTAGGGTACTATCCACCCTACAAAGGGGTAGGGCAATCCTGGTTCTGGCTTAACTGCCAGTTTCAGTATGACGCTTTATTGTTTTTAGCTTATATTTGCATTTCAAGCATGTTTCTGCATAGAGAAAAAATAACCCTGGAAAGTTGTTTTTCCAAGAGGGAAAAAGCTAGGAGGCTGAAACTCTGCAGGTGTGTAGGGTACTATCCACCCTACAAAGGGTAGGGCAATCCTGGTTCTGGCTTAACTGCCAGTTTCAGTATGACCGTTTATTGTTTTAGCTTTCCTATGCATTTCAAGCATGTTTCTGCATAGAGAAAAAATAACCCTGGAAAGTTGTTTTCTCCAAGAGGGAAAAAGCTAGGAGGCTGAAACTCTGCAGGTGTGTAGGGTACTATCCACCCTACAAAGGGGTAGGGCAATCCTGGTTCTGGCTTAACTGCCAGTTTCAGTATGACCGTTTATTGTTTTTAGCTTTCCCTATGCATTTCAAGCATGTTTCTGGATAGAGAAAAATATCTCTGGAAAGTTGTTTTTTTTCCAAGAGGGAAAAAGCTAGGAGGCTGAAACTCTGCAGGTGTGTAGGGTACTATCCACCCTACAAAGGGGTAGGGCAATCCTGGTTCTGGCTTAACTGCCAGTTTCAGTATGACCGTTTATTGTTTTTAGCTTTCCTATGCATTTCAAGCATGTTTCTGCATAGAGTAAAAATAACCCTGGAAAGTTATTTTTCCAAGAGGGAAAAAGCTAGGAGGCTGAAACTCTGCAGGTGTGTAGGGTACTATCCACCCTACAAAGGGGTAGGGCAATCCTGGTTCTGGCTTAACTGCCAGTTTCAGTATGACCATTTATTGTTTTTAGCTTTCCTATGCATTTCAAGCATGTTTTTGCATAGAGAAAATAACCCTGGAAAGTTGTTTTTCTCCAAGAGGAAAAAGCTAGGAGGCTGAAACTCTGCAGGTGTGTAGGGTACTATCCACCCTACAAAGGGGTAGGGCAATCCTGGTTCTGGCTTAACTGCCAGTTTCAGTATGACCGTTTATTGTTTTAGCTTTCCCTATGCATTTCAAGCATGTTTCTGCATAGAGAAAAAATAACCCTGGAAAGTTGTTTTTCTCCAAGAGGGAAAAAGCTAGGAGGCTGAAACTCTGCAGGTGTGTAGGGTACTATCCACCCTACAAAGGGGTAGGGCAATCCTGGTTCTGGCTTAACTGCCAGTTTCAGTATGACCGTTTATTGTTTTTAGCTTTCCTATGCATTTCAAGCATGTTTCTGCATAGAGAAAAAATAACCCTGGAAAGTTGTTTTTCCAAGAGGGAAAAAGCTAGGAGGCTGAAACTCTGCAGGTGTGTAGGGTACTATCCACCCTACAAAGGGGTAGGGCAATCCTGGTTCTGGCTTAACTGCCAGTTTCAGTATGACCGCTTATTGTTTTTAGCTTTCCCTATGCATTTCAAGCATGTTTCTGCATAGAGAAAAATAACCCTGGAAAGTTGTTTTTCTCCAAGAGGGAAAAAGCTAGGAGGCTGAAACTCTGCAGGTGTGTAGGGTACTATCCACCCTACAAAGGGGTAGGGCAATCCTGGTTCTGGCTTAACTGCCAGTTTCAGTATGACCGCTTATTGTTTTTAGCTTTCCTATGCATTTCAAGCATGTTTTTGCATAGAGAAAAAATACCCTGGAAAGTTGTTTTTCTCCAAGAGGGAAAAAGCTAGGAGGCTGAAACTCTGCAGGTGTGTAGGGTACTATCCACCCTACAAAGGGGTAGGGCAATCCTGGTTCTGGCTTAACTGCCAGTTTCAGTATGACCGCTTATTGTTTTTAGCTTTCCTATGCATTTCAAGCATGTTTCTGCATAGAGAAAAATAACCCTGGAAAGTTGTTTTTCTCCAAGAGGGAAAAAGCTAGGAGGCTGAAACTCTGCAGGTGTGTAGGGTACTATCCACCCTACAAAGGGGTAGGGCAATCCTGGTTCTGGCTTAACTGCCAGTTTCAGTATGACCGTTTATTGTTTTTAGCTTTCCTATGCATTTCAAGCATGTTTCTGCATAGAGAAAAATAACCCTGGAAAGTTGTTTTCTTCCAAGAGGGAAAAAGCTAGGAGGCTGAAACTCTGCAGGTGTGTAGGGTACTATCCACCCTACAAAGGGGTAGGGCAATCCTGGTTCTGGCTTAACTGCCAGTTTCAGTATGACCGCTTATTGTTTTTAGCTTTCCCTATGCATTTCAAGCATGTTTCTGCATAGAGAAAAAATAACCCTGGAAAGTTGTTTTTCTCCAAGAGGGAAAAAGCTAGGAGGCTGAAACTCTGCAGGTGTGTAGGGTACTATCCACCCTACAAAGGGGTAGGGCAATCCTGGTTCTGGCTTAACTGCCAGTTTCAGTATGACCGCTTATTGTTTTTAGCTTTCTTTTTGCATTTCAAGCATGTTTCTGCATAGAGAAAAAATACCTGTGGAAAGTTGTTTTTCTCCAAGAGGGAAAAAGCTAGGAGGCTGAAACTCTGCAGGTGTGTAGGGTACTATCCACCCTACAAAGGGGTAGGGCAATCCTGGTTCTGGCTTAACTGCCAGTTTCAGTATGACCGTTTATTGTTTTAGCTTTCCCTATGCATTTCAAGCATGTTTCTGCATAGAGAAAAATAACCCTGGAAAGTTGTTTTTCTCCAAGAGGGAAAAAGCTAGGAGGCTGAAACTCTGCAGGTGTGTAGGGTACTATCCACCCTACAAAGGGGTAGGGCAATCCTGGTTCTGGCTTAACTGCCAGTTTCAGTATGACCGCTTATTGTTTTTAGCTTTCCTATGCATTTCAAGCATGTTTCTGCATAGAGAAAAATAACCCTGGAAAGTTGTTTTTCTCCAAGAGGGAAAAAGCTAGGAGGCTGAAACTCTGCAGGTGTGTAGGGTACTATCCACCCTACAAAGGGGTAGGGCAATCCTGGTTCTGGCTTAACTGCCAGTTTCAGTATGACCGCTTATTGTTTTTAGCTTTCCTATGCATTTCAAGCATGTTTCTGCATAGAGAAAAATAACCCTGGAAAGTTGTTTTTCTCCAAGAGGGAAAAAGCTAGGAGGCTGAAACTCTGCAGGTGTGTAGGGTACTATCCACCCTACAAAGGGGTAGGGCAATCCTGGTTCTGGCTTAACTGCCAGTTTCAGTATGACCGTTTATTGTTTTTAGCTTTGCTATGCATTTCAAGCATGTTTCTGCATAGAGAAAAATAACCCTGGAAAGTTGTTTTTCCTACAAGAGGGAAAAAGCTAGGAGGCTGAAACTCTGCAGGTGTGTAGGGTACTATCCACCCTACAAAGGGGTAGGGCAATCCTGGTTCTGGCTTAACTGCCAGTTTCAGTATGACCGCTTTATTGTTTTTAGCTTTCTTTTTGCATTTCAAGCATGTTTCTGCATAGAGAAAAAATAACCCTGGAAAGTTGTTTTTCTCCAAGAGGGAAAAAGCTAGGAGGCTGAAACTCTGCAGGTGTGTAGGGTACTATCCACCCTACAAAGGGGTAGGGCAATCCTGGTTCTGGCTTAACTGCCAGTTTCAGTATGACCATTTATTGTTTTTAGCTTTCCCTATGCATTTCAAGCATGTTTCTGCATAGAGAAAAAATACCCTGGAAAGTTGTTTTTCCAAGAGGGAAAAAGCTAGGAGGCTGAAACTCTGCAGGTGTGTAGGGTACTATCCACCCTACAAAGGGGTAGGGCAATCCTGGTTCTGGCTTAACTGCCAGTTTCAGTATGACCGCTTATTGTTTTTAGCTTTCCCTATGCATTTCAAGCATGTTTCTGCATAGAGAAAAAATACCCTGGAAAGTTGTTTTTCTCCAAGAGGGAAAAAGCTAGGAGGCTGAAACTCTGCAGGTGTGTAGGGTACTATCCACCCTACAAAGGGGTAGGGCAATCCTGGTTCTGGCTTAACTGCCAGTTTCAGTATGACCGCTTATTGTTTTTAGCTTTCCTATGCATTTCACGGATGTTTCTGTATAGACAAAAATAACCCTGGAAAGTTGTTTTTACCAAGAGGGAAAAAGCTAGGAGGCTGAAACTCTGCAGGTGTGTAGGGTACTATCCACCCTACAAAGGGGTAGGGCAATCCTGGTTCTGGCTTAACTGCCAGTTTCAGTATGACCGTTTATTGTTTTTAGCTTTCTTTTTGCATTTCAAGCATGTTTCTGCATAGAGAAAAAATACCTTTGGAAAGTTGTTTTTCTCCAAGAGGGAAAAAGCTAGGAGGCTGAAACTCTGCAGGTGTGTAGGGTACTATCCACCCTACAAAGGGGTAGGGCAATCCTGGTTCTGGCTTAACTGCCAGTTTCAGTATGACCGTTTATTGTTTTTAGCCTTTCCTATGCATTTCAAGCATGTTTCTGCATAGAGAAAAATAACCCTAGAAAGTTGTTTTTCCAAGAGGGAAAAAGCTAGGAGGCTGAAACTCTGCAGGTGTGTAGGGTACTATCCACCCTACAAAGGGGTAGGGCAATCCTGGTTCTGGCTTAACTGCCAGTTTCAGTATGACCCTTTATTGTTTTTAGCCTTTCCTATGCATTTCAAGCATGTTTCTGCATAGAGAAAAAATAACCCTGGAAAGTTGTTTTTCTCCAAGAGGGAAAAAGCTAGGAGGCTGAAACTCTGCATGTGTGTAGGCTACTATCCACCCTACAAAGGGGTAGGGCAATCCTGGTTCTGGCTTAACTGCCAGTTTCAGTATGACCGTTTATTGTTTTTAGCCTTTCCTATGCATTTCAAGCATGTTTCTGCATAGAGAAAAAATAACCCTGGAAAGTTGTTTTTCTCCAAGAGGGAAAAAGCTAGGAGGCTGAAACTCTGCAGGTGTGTAGGGTACTATCCACCCTACAAAGGGTAGGGCAATCCTGGTTCTGGCTTAACTGCCAGTTTCAGTATGACCGCTTATTGTTTTTAGCTTTCCTATGCATTTCAAGCATGTTTCTGCATAGAGAAAAATAACCCTGGAAAGGTTTTTTTTTTCCAAGAGGGAAAAAGCTAGGAGGCTGAAACTCTGCAGGTGTGTAGGGTACTATCCACCCTACAAAGGGGTAGGGCAATCCTGGTTCTGGCTTAACTGCCAGTTTCAGTATGACCGTTTATTGTTTTAGCTTTCCTATGCATTTCAAGCATGTTTCTGCATAGAGAAAAATAACCCTGGAAAGTTGTTTTTCTCCAAGAGGGAAAAAGCTAGGAGGCTGAAACTCTGCAGGTGTGTAGGGTACTATCCACCCTACAAAGGGGTAGGGCAATCCTGGTTCTGGCTTAACTGCCAGTTTCAGTATGACCGTTTATTGTTTTAGCTTTCCTATGCATTTCAAGCATGTTTCTGCATAGAGAAAAAATAACCCTGGAAAGTTGTTTTTCTCCAAGAGGGAAAAAGCTAGGAGGCTGAAACTCTGCAGGTGTGTAGGGTACTATCCACCCTACAAAGGGGTAGGGCAATCCTGGTTCTGGCTTAACTGCCAGTTTCAGTATGACCGTTTATTGTTTTTAGCTTTCCCTATGCATTTCAAGCATGTTTCTGCATAGAGAAAAATAACCCTGGAAAGTTGTTTTTCTCCAAGAGGGAAAAGCTAGGAGGCTGAAACTCTGCAGGTGTGTAGGGTACTATCCACCCTACAAAGGGTAGGGCAATCCTGGTTCTGGCTTAAATGCCAGTTTCAGTATGACCGCTTATTGTTTTTAGCTTTGCCTATGCATTTCAAGCATGTTTCTGCATAGAGAAAAAAATACCCTGGAAAGTTGTTTTTCCAAGAGGGAAAAAGCTAGGAGGCTGAAACTCTGCAGGTGTGTAGGGTACTATCCACCCTACAAAGGGGTAGGGCAATCCTGGTTCTGGCTTAACTGCCAGTTTCAGTATGACCGCTTATTGTTTTTAGCTTTCCCTATGCATTTCAAGCATGTTTCTGCATAGAGAAAAATAACCCTGGAAAGTTGTTTTTCTCCAAGAGGGAAAAAGCTAGGAGGCTGAAACTCTGCAGGTGTGTAGGGTACTATCCACCCTACAAAGGGGTAGGGCAATCCTGGTTCTGGCTTAACTGCCAGTTTCAGTATGACCATTTATTGTTTTAGCTTTCCCTATGCATTTCAAGCATGTTTCTGCATAGAGAAAAATAACCCTGGAAAGTTGTTTTTCCAAGAGGGAAAAAGCTAGGAGGCTGAAACTCTGCAGGTGTGTAGGGTACTATCCACCCTACAAAGGGGTAGGGCAATCCTGGTTCTGGCTTAACTGCCAGTTTCAGTATGACCGCTTATTGTTTTTAGCTTTCCCTATGCATTTCAAGCATGTTTCTGCATAGAGAAAAATAACCCTGGAAAGTTGTTTTCTTCCAAGAGGGAAAAAGCTAGGAGGCTGAAACTCTGCAGGTGTGTAGGGTACTATCCACCCTACAAAGGGGTAGGGCAATCCTGGTTCTGGCTTAACTGCCAGTTTCAGTATGACCATTTATTGTTTTTAGCTTTCCCTTTGCATTTCAAGCATGTTTCTGCATAGAGAAAAAATAACCCTGGAAAGTTGTTTTTCTCCAAGAGGGAAAAAGCTAGGAGGCTGAAACTCTGCAGGTGTGTAGGGTACTATCCACCCTACAAAGGGGTAGGGCAATCCTGGTTCTGGCTTAACTGCCAGTTTCAGTATGACCGTTTATTGTTTTAGCTTTCGCTATGCATTTCAAGCATGTTTCTGCATAGAGAAAAATAACCCTGGAAAGTTGTTTTTCTCCAAGAGGGAAAAAGCTAGGAGGCTGAAACTCTGCAGGTGTGTAGGGTACTATCCACCCTACAAAGGGGTAGGGCAATCCTGGTTCTGGCTTAACTGCCAGTTTCAGTATGACCGCTTATTGTTTTTAGCTTTCCTATGGAATACAAGCATGTTTCTGCATAGAGAAAAACTAAGCCTGGAAAGTTGTTTTTCCAAGAGGGAAAAAGCTAGGAGGCTGAAACTCTGCAGGTGTGTAGGGTACTATCCACCCTACAAAGGGGTAGGGCAATCCTGGTTCTGGCTTAACTGCCAGTTTCAGTATGACCGTTTATTGTTTTAGCTTTCCTATGCATTTCAAGCATGTTTCTGCATAGAGAAAAAATAACCCTGGAAAGTTGTTTTTCTCCAAGAGGGAAAAAGCTAGGAGGCTGAAACTCTGCAGGTGTGTAGGGTACTATCCACCCTACAAAGGGGTAGGGCAATCCTGGTTCTGGCTTAACTGCCAGTTTCAGTATGACCGTTTATTGTTTTTAGCTTTCCTACGCATTTCAAGCATGTTTCTGCATAGAGAAAAATAACCCTGGAAAGTTGTTTTTCTCCAAGAGGGAAAAAGCTAGGAGGCTGAAACTCTGCAGGTGTGTAGGGTATTATCCACCCTACAAAGGGGTAGGGCAATCCTGGTTCTGGCTTAACTGCCAGTTTCAGTATGACCGTTTATTGTTTTAGCTTTCCCTATGCATTTCAAGCATGTTTCTGCATAGAGAAAAAATACCTCTGGAAAGTTGTTTTTCTCCAAGAGGGAAAAGCTAGGAGGCTGAAACTCTGCAGGTGTGTAGGGTACTATCCACCCTACAAAGGGGTAGGGCAATCCTGGTTCTGGCTTAACTGCCAGTTTCAGTATGACCGCTTATTGTTTTTAGCTTTCCTATGCATTTCAAGCATGTTTCTGCATAGAGAAAAATAACCCTGGAAAGTTGTTTTTCCAAGAGGGAAAAAGCTAGGAGGCTGAAACTCTGCAGGTGTGTAGGGTACTATCCACCCTACAAAGGGGTAGGGCAATCCTGGTTCTGGCTTAACTGCCAGTTTCAGTATGACCGCTTATTGTTTTTAGCTTTCCTATGCATTTCAAGCATGTTTCTGCATAGAGAAATAATAACCCTGGAAAGTTGTTTTTCTCCAAGAGGGAAAAAGCTAGGAGGCTGAAACTCTGCAGGTGTGTAGGGTACTATCCACCCTACAAAGGGGTAGGGCAATCCTGGTTCTGGCTTAACTGCCAGTTTCAGTATGACCGCTTATTGTTTTTAGCTTTCCCTATGCATTTCAAGCATGTTTCTGCATAGAGAAATAATAACCCTGGAAAGTTTTTTTTCCAAGAGGGAAAAAGCTAGGAGGCTGAAACTCTGCAGGTGTGTAGGGTACTATCCACCCTACAAAGGGGTAGGGCAATCCTGGTTCTGGCTTAACTGCCAGTTTCAGTATGACCGTTTATTGTTTTAGCTTTCCCTATGCATTTCAAGCATGTTTTTGCATGGAGAAAAATACCTGTGGAAAGTGGTTTTTCTCCAAGAGGGAAAAAGCTAGGAGGCTGAAACTCTGCAGGCGTGTAGGGTACTATCCACCCTACAAAGGGGTAGGGCAATTCTGGTTCTGGCTTAACTGCCAGTTTCAGTATGATTGTTTATTGTTTTTAGCTTTCCCTATGCATTTCAAGCATGATTCTGCATAGAGGAAAAATAACCCTGGAAAGTTGTTTTTCTCCAAGAGGGAATAAACTAGGAGGCTGAAACTCTGCAGGTGTGTAGGGTACTATCCACACTACAAAGGGGTAGGGCAATCCTGGTTCTGGCTTAACTGACAGTTTCAGTATGACCGGTTATTGTTTTTAGCTTTCCTTATGCATTTCAAGCATGTTTCTGCATAGAGAAATAATAACCCTGGAAAGTTGTTTTTCTCCAAGAGGGAAAAAGCTAGGAGGCTGAAACTCTGCAGGTGTGTAGGGTACTATCCACCCTACAAAGGGGTAGGGCAATTCTGGTTCTGGCTTAACTGCCAGTTTCAGTATGACTGTTTATTGTTTTTAGCTTTCCCTATGCATTTCAAGCATGTTTCTGCATAGAGAAAAAATAACCCTGGAAAGTTGTTTTTACAAGAGGGAAAAAGCTAGGAGGCTGAAACTCTGCAGGTGTGTAGGGTACTATCCACCCTACAAAGGGGTAGGGCAATCCTGGTTCTGGCTTAACTGCCAGTTTCAGTATGACCGTTTATTGTTTTTAGCTTTCCTATGCATTTCAAGCATGTTTCTGCATAGAGAAAAAATAACCCTGGAAAGTTGTTTTTCCAAGAGGGAAAAAGCTAGGAGGCTGAAACTCTGCAGGTGTGTAGGGTACTATCCACCCTACAAAGGGTAGGGCAATCCTGGTTCTGGCTTAACTGCCAGTTTCAGTATGACCGCTTATTGTTTTTAGCTTTCCCTATGCATTTCAAGCATGTTTCTGCATAGAGAAAAAATAACCCTGAAAGTTGTTTTTCCAAGAGGGAAAAAGCTAGGAGGCTGAAACTCTGCAGGTGTGTAGGGTACTATCCACCCTACAAAGGGGTAGGGCAATCCTGGTTCTGGCTTAACTGCCAGTTTCAGTATGACCGCTTATTGTTTTTAGCTTTCCTATGCATTTCAAGCATGTTTTTGCATAGAGAAAAATAACCCTGGAAAGTTGTTTTTCTCCAAGAGGGAAAAAGCTAGGAGGCTGAAACTCTGCAGGTGTGTAGGGTACTATCCACCCTACAAAGGGTAGGGCAATCCTGGTTCTGGCTTAACTGCCAGTTTCAGTATGACCGCTTATTGCTTTTAGCTTTCCCTATCCATTTCAAGCATGTTTCTGCATAGAGAAAAATAACCCTGGAAAGTTGTTTTTCTCCAAGAGGGAAAAAGCTAGGAGGCTGAAACTCTGCAGGTGTGTAGGGTACTATCCACCCTACAAAGGGGTAGGGCAATCCTGGTTCTGGCTTAACTGCCAGTTTCAGTATGACCGCTTATTGTTTTTAGCTTTCCCTATGCATTTCAAGCATGTTTCTGCATAGAGAAAAATAACCCTGGAAAGTTGTTTTTCCAAGAGGGAAAAAGCTAGGAGGCTGAAACTCTGCAGGTGTGTAGGGTACTATCCACCCTACAAAGGGGTAGGGCAATCCTGGTTCTGGCTTAACTGCCAGTTTCAGTATGACCGCTTATTGTTTTTAGCTTTCTTTTGCATTTCAAGCATGTTTCTGCATAGAGAAAAAATAACCCTGGAAAGTTGTTTTTCTCCAAGAGGGAAAAAGCTAGGAGGCTGAAACTCTGCAGGTGTGTAGGGTACTATCCACCCTACAAAGGGGTAGGGCAATCCTGGTTCTGGCTTAACTGCCAGTTTCAGTATGACCGCTTATTGTTTTTAGCTTTCCTATGCATTTCAAGCATGTTTCTGCATAGAGAAAAATAACCCTGGAAAGTTGTTTTTCTCCAAGAGGGAAAAAGCTAGGAGGCTGAAACTCTGCAGGTGTGTAGGGTACTATCCACCCTACAAAGGGGTAGGGCAATCCTGGTTCTGGCTTAACTGCCAGTTTCAGTATGACCGCTTATTGTTTTTAGCTTTCCCTATGCATTTCAAGCATGTTTCTGCATAGAGAAAAATAACCCTGGAAAGTTGTTTTTCTCCAAGAGGGAAAAAGCTAGGAGGCTGAAACTCTGCAGGTGTGTAGGGTACTATCCACCCTACAAAGGGGTAGGGCAATCCTGGTTCTGGCTTAACTGCCAGTTTCAGTATGACCATTTATTGTTTTTAGCTTTCCTATGCATTTCAAGCATGTTTCTGCATAGAGAAAAAATACCTGTGGAAAGTTGTTTTTCTCCAAGAGGGAAAAAGCTAGGAGGCTGAAACTCTGCAGGTGTGTAGGGTACTATCCACCCTACAAAGGGGTAGGGCAATCCTGGTTCTGGCTTAACTGCCAGTTTCAGTATGACCATTTATTGTTTTACCTTCCCTATGCATTTCAAGCATGTTTCTGCATAGAGGAAAATAACCCTGGAAAGTTGTTTTTCTCCAAGAGGGAAAAAGCTAGGAGGCTGAAACTCTGCAGGTGTGTAGGGTACTATCCACCCTACAAAGGGGTAGGGCAATCCTGGTTCTGGCTTAACTGCCAGTTTCAGTATGACCGCTTATTGTTTTTAGCTTTCCCTATGCATTTCAAGCATGTTTCTGCATAGAGAAAAAATAACCCTGGAAAGTTGTTTTGTTCCAAGAGGAAAAAGCTAGGAGGCTGAAACTCTGCAGGTGTGTAGGGTACTATCCACCCTACAAAGGGGTAGGGCAATCCTGGTTCTGGCTTAACTGCCAGTTTCAGTATGACCGCTTATTGTTTTTAGCTTTCCTATGCATTTCAAGCATGTTTCTGCATAGAGAAAAAATACCTGTGGAAAGTTGTTTTTCCAAGAGGGAAAAAGCTAGGAGGCTGAAACTCTGCAGGTGTGTAGGGTACTATCCACCCTACAAAGGGTAGGGCAATCCTGGTTCTGGCTTAACTGCCAGTTTCAGTATGACCGCTTATTGTTTTTAGCTTTCCCTATGCATTTCAAGCATGTTTCTGCATAGAGAAAAATAACCCTGGAAAGTTGTTTTTCTCCAAGAGGGAAAAGCTAGGAGGCTGAAACTCTGCAGGTGTGTAGGGTACTATCCACCCTACAAAGGGGTAGGGCAATCCTGGTTCTGGCTTAACTGCCAGTTTCAGTATGACCGTTTATTGTTTTAGCTTTCCCTATGCATTTCAAGCATGTTTCTGCATAGAGAAAAAATAACCCTGGAAAGTTGTTTTTCTCCAAGAGGAAAAAAGCTAGGAGGCTGAAACTCTGCAGGTGTGTAGGGTATTATCCACCCTACAAAGGGTAGGGCAATCCTGGTTCTGGCTTAACTGCCAGTTTCAGTATGACCGCTTATTGTTTTTAGCTTTCTTTTTGCATTTCAAGCATGTTTCTGCATAGAGAAAAAATACCTGTGGAAAGTTGTTTTTCCAAGAGGGAAAAAGCTAGGAGGCTGAAACTCTGCAGGTGTGTAGGGTACTATCCACCCTACAAAGGGGTAGGGCAATCCTGGTTCTGGCTTAACTGCCAGTTTCAGTATGACCGTTTATTGTTTTTAGCTTTCCCTATGCATTTCAAGCATGTTTCTGCATAGAGAAAAATAACCCTGGAAAGTTGTTTTTCTCCAAGAGGGAAAAAGCTAGGAGGCTGAAACTCTGCAGGTGTGTAGGGTACTATCCACCCTACAAAGGGGTAGGGCAATCCTGGTTCTGGCTTAACTGCCAGTTTCAGTATGACCGCTTATTGTTTTTAGCTTCCCTATGCATTTCAAGCATGTTTCTGCATAGAGAAAAAATAACCCTGGAAAGTTGTTTTTCTCCAAGAGGGAAAAAGCTAGGAGGCTGAAACTCTGCAGGTGTGTAGGGTACTATCCACCCTACAAAGGGTAGGGCAATCCTGGTTCTGGCTTAACTGCCAGTTTCAGTATGACCATTTATTGTTTTTAGCTTTCCCTATGCATTTCAAGCATGTTTCTGCATAGAGAAAAATAACCCTGGAAAGTTGTTTTTCTCCAAGAGGGAAAAAGCTAGGAGGCTGAAACTCTGCAGGTGTGTAGGGTACTATCCACCCTACAAAGGGTAGGGCAATCCTGGTTCTGGCTTAACTGCCAGTTTCAGTATGACCGCTTATTGTTTTTAGCTTTCCTATGCATTTCAAGCATGTTTCTGCATAGAGAAAAATAACCCTGGAAAGTTGTTTTTCCAAGAGGGAAAAAGCTAGGAGGCTGAAACTCTGCAGGTGTGTAGGGTACTATCCACCCTACAAAGGGGTAGGGCAATCCTGGTTCTGGCTTAACTGCCAGTTTCAGTATGACCGCTTATTGTTTTTAGCTTTCCCTATGCATTTCAAGCATGTTTCTGCATAGAGAAAAAATAACCCTGGAAAGTTGTTTTTTTTCCAAGAGGGAAAAAGCTAGGAGGCTGAAACTCTGCAGGTGTGTAGGGTACTATCCACCCTACAAAGGGGTAGGGCAATCCTGGTTCTGGCTTAACTGCCAGTTTCAGTATGACCGTTTATTGGTTTTAGCTTTCCTATGCATTTCAAGCATGTTTCTGCATAGAGAAAAAATACCCTGGAAAGTTGTTTTTCTCCAAGAGGGAAAAAGCTAGGAGGCTGAAACTCTGCAGGTGTGTAGGGTACTATCCACCCTACAAAGGGGTAGGGCAATCCTGGTTCTGGCTTAACTGCCAGTTTCAGTATGACCGCTTATTGTTTTTAGCTTTCCTATGCATTTCAAGCATGTTTCTGCATAGAGAAAAATAACCATGGAAAGTTGTTTTTCTCCAAGAGGGAAAAAGCTAGGAGGCTGAAACTCTGCAGGTGTGTAGGGTACTATCCACCCTACAAAGGGGTAGGGCAATCCTGGTTCTGGCTTAACTGCCAGTTTCAGTATGACCGCTTTATTGTTTTAGCTTTCCTATGCATTTCAAGCATGTTTCTGCATAGAGAAAAATAACCCTGGAAAGTTGTTTTTCCCGAAGAGGGAAAAAGCTAGGAGGCTGAAACTCTGCAGGTGTGTAGGGTACTATCCACCCTACAAAGGGTAGGGCAATCCTGGTTCTGGCTTAACTGCCAGTTTCAGTATGACCGCTTATTGTTTTTAGCCTTTCCTATGCATTTCAAGCATGTTTCTGCATAGAGAAAAATAACCCTGGAAAGTTGTTTTTCTCCAAGAGGGAAAAAGCTAGGAGGCTGAAACTCTGCAGGTGTGTAGGGTATTATCCACCCTACAAAGGGGTAGGGCAATCCTGGTTCTGGCTTAACTGCCAGTTTCAGTATGACCATTTATTGTTTTTAGCTTTCTTTTGCATTTCAAGCATGTTTCTGCATAGAGAAAAATACCTGTGGAAAGTTGTTTTTCTCCAAGAGGGAAAAAGCTAGGAGGCTGAAACTCTGCAGGTGTGTAGGGTACTATCCACCCTACAAAGGGGTAGGGCAATCCTGGTTCTGGCTTAACTGCCAGTTTCAGTATGACCGCTTATTGTTTTTAGCTTTCCCTATGCATTTCAAGCATGTTTCTGCATAGAGAAAAAATAACCCTGGAAAGTTGTTTTTCTCCAAGAGGGAAAAAGCTAGAGGCTGAAACTCTGCAGGTGTGTAGGGTACTATCCACCCTACAAAGGGGTAGGGCAATCCTGGTTCTGGCTTAACTGCCAGTTTCAGTATGACCATTTATTGTTTTTAGCTTTCCTATGCATTTCAAGCATGTTTCTGCATAGAGAAAAATAACCCTGGAAAGTTGTTTTTCTCCAAGAGGGAAAAAGCTAGGAGGCTGAAACTCTGCAGGTGTGTAGGGTACTATCCACCCTACAAAGGGGTAGGGCAATCCTGGTTCTGGCTTAACTGCCAGTTTCAGTATGACCATTTATTGTTTTTAGCTTTCCCTATGCATTTCAAGCATGTTTCTGCATAGAGAAAAATAACCCTGGAAAGTTGTTTTTCTCCAAGAGGGAAAAAGCTAGGAGGCTGAAACTCTGCAGGTGTGTAGGGTACTATCCACCCTACAAAGGGGTAGGGCAATCCTGGTTCTGGCTTAACTGCCAGTTTCAGTATGACCGTTTATTGTTTTTAGCTTCCCCAATGCATTTCAAGCATGTTTCTGCATAGAGAAAAATAACCCTGGAAAGTTGTTTTTCTCCAAGAGGGAAAAGCTAGGAGGCTGAAACTCTGCAGGTGTGTAGGGTACTATCCACCCTACAAAGGGTAGGGCAATCCTGGTTCTGGCTTAAATGCCAGTTTCAGTATGACCGCTTATTGTTTTTAGCTTTCCTTATGCATTTCAAGCATGTTTCTGCATAGAGAAAAAGTAACCCTGGAAAGTTGTTTTTCTCCAAGAGGGAAAAAGCTAGGAGGCTGAAACTCTGCAGGTGTGTAGGGTACTATCCACCCTACAAAGGGTAGGGCAATCCTGGTTCTGGCTTAACTGCCAGTTTCAGTATGACCGTTTATTGCCTTT
>NC_056732.1:1322454119-1322489170 GCF_019279795.1 Protopterus annectens
GGTTCATCATCAAATTTACATGCCAATAGTGAAATTCACTGACTCAGAAAGTAATCTTCACTTATTTTATTTTTGGGGTGCATTAACAGCACATAGTCCATGGATGACTACACATTTTGCTGTTATACGCAATTCTTCAATAGTGTACTGGTCAGAGTAATTTCTTAATGTATAATTGCATTGCAATGATCACAACATGGGCCGGATTCACGAAGGCTTGCATGGAGTCTAACAGTAGACTAAGACTCCAGCAAGCCAACATGTCTGCTGAGCGATCCAGGAACAGCCGGCAGGGGTGTGCAAGAGAGCTCCTAAAACGACTCTTGCACGGACAGGGTTAGTTTATGCAAATTACCTCATTTGCTGCTGAAAGCTACGCAATTGAGGTAAATTTGCAATCCAGGAAACACTAACCTGTCCGAGTAAGAGTAGTGTTATTTGCAGAAATGTACTCAGTTGGCAACTGAGTACAGTTCTGCAAATAGCAAAACAGAGCTATGACAGCTCCAAATAAAGGATGCATCCAGTTGAGGAAGCATGCCAATGGCCAGATATAGGGCCATTGGCATTTTTGTCTGTTGCAAAATAATAAAAAAATTTTTTTTTCCTCAATCTCCGATGTTTAAGCACAGAACAGCACCGCGCAAATGTGTGGTGCTCTAAAAAGCCTAAAAACAAAAAATAAAAGTCACAAATAGGTATTCTATTCAAAATATTCATCTGCCATGTAGGTGAATGGCAGGCTGAAGACAACATGGCAACTGAGTAGTGGTTGCTAAGGGGTGAAGCTCAGTCTGAGAGATGTAACCAAGCACTAGTAGGCAATCCTATGCAAATGAGTATAAGGATAGTGAATCCCAAATTTCCCTGCCATGTGAACCATGTCCGTAGAGTGTAAGAGTAGGATTAGGGGAGTAACAGAGTAGAAGATAGGTGACATCATGAGGGGGTATGTATCAAAAAGACTGTAAGCTTGTTGGAGCAGAGTGGCATGTGTTTGCTATGAGGTACACAGGACTGGAAGAGGCGTGTCTATAGTTGTCTAAACTGAAACCCAGAAACTGAACGTGTACGCCATGGCTATCACTGAAGTTTCTTGCAAAGCTGCTTACACTGTGTGGGCGTGTGCATGCCTGTAAACTGGTCTAAGCCTGTGTGAGCATGTGTGCACCTGTGTAAGGCTGTCTAAGCATGTATGCATGATTGTGCACCCACCTAAGCCCGTGTAAGCCTGTGTAAGGCTGTGTGCAAGCGTGTGCGCTCATGTGCATGTGTTTGCGCTTGTTTGCACGGTGCTGCCCCCTGTGGAAACAGAAATGGGAAAAGGAAGGAAAGGAAGTAGTAGGAAGTTAACCAAGGAGAACTAGCAGAGCTCCCAGGTGAAATCAATCATAATCAGCCAATTACACAGGCAGTACACTAGCCTAGCCCAGCCCAGCACTTAAAACTCTGCAAACAACATTCCCCCATGTTTTTCTCAGAAACACTGCAACATTGCAGTCTACAAAGGGAAGTGAAAACTTAAAAAGCTTAACTGAGACAAAAGAATGTTAGGGGCTGCCATTGCTATTATAAGGTGACATGTGCAAGATGCTGAGGGTGGTGCCATTATGAATGCTGCTGAGCAACCCACAGTGAGGAGATGGAGAAGAGTGTACAGACCCAGTGTAACCTACCAGGGGCTACATGAGCTGGCGAGAGTGGAGCACTATAGAGTGGACAGAGAGCTCCTGCAGCAAATTGTTGAGCTGTGCAGGCCACGCCTCACACACAGAACCAACAGAGGGGAACCCATCCCAGTGGAAACCAAGGTATGTGTTAGCCTAAGAATACTAGCAACAGGTACCTTCCAAAGACCAACTGGTGATATGATGGGGATTTCACAGGCATCAGCATCTAGGGTACTGCACCAGTTCCTGCAATTGACTGCATGCACATACACATCAAAGCACCAGCCGGTGAGTGGGGTAGGGCCTACATCAACCTCAAGGGCTTCCACTCCATCAACTGTCAGGTCGTGTGTGATGCCCAGGGCATAATACTGAATGTGTGTGTGCTGGCTGCCTTGGAAGCTGCCACGATTCACATATCTGGCATCTGTCGCAGCTGTACCAGACATTTGCCAATGGGGACATCCCTAACGGTCACTCAGTGGGGGATGCTGCATACACACTGGAGCCATGGCTGATGACACCCATCAGAAATGCACACACACCTGAACAAGAACACCATAATGAGGCACACGCACAAACATGAAATGTAATGGAGCGTGTGTTTAGGATGCTCAGGTCACAGTTCCGTTGCCTGGACACATCTGGTGGAGCCTTGCAGTACTCACTAACTGCATGTACCCAAATTGTCATGGTATGTGCCATGCTACACAATATGGTCCTGCAAAAACAGCTGCAGCAGGAACAGCATCGGGCAGGGCCAAACATTCCCCCCATAATTGCCAAGGCCTGCACAGGCACAGCGTGACTCAGAGGAGGAACAACCTGAGACTGCCCCAGTAGGCAGAAGGAGGCATGCCCAGTATGCCTTGGCCTTGGCAAAGAGGCAACGCATAGCACATACACTGGCTCAGTAGGAACCCTGGAAATGATACCTCTCTCTGACTCACACATAAAATAAAAGGGATGCCTAACTTGACACTACCTGTTTTCAAACATGTATAGGGAGTGTACTATGTGCGTCTGACATAGGCAGCCCTGCAGCATCACCTGAGGCATGATTGCCATGTTTTAAGCAATATAAAGCAGTGCTAAGCAGCCTTTACCAATATCTAGTATATGTCCACAGAATAGAATATTCAATAGAATAGCACAACGTTGGGCAACGTTGGGCAAGGTTGGCCAAAGTTGAGCAAAGTCAGTTAAACATGCCATGATAGCATTTCAGTGGCACAGACACAGCAGGACAATTGTACACTAATGCAAACACAAAGAAATGCAGTATCATGTCCCTAAAGTGGCAAATGGGTAATCTCCACCACACGCCTATGCAGACCAAGAACATCAGGCTAGGCGGTGTGATGTGGGTTGTCTAGGCTATGAAGTCACAGTGTAATATACATGACATTGGACGCCAACATCTGTAGTACAGCAATATGCCTCAAGCCACTATGATAGGCAACAGTACAGACTGAAATGGTGTCCTTTACATAGCAGTGCAGGCATAGCAAATGTGCATAACTGTCAGGTGAAACCCACATCCTATGTACACCCACAGTAACAATCAGGTGTGACCCCGGGTAGAAATGTACAAAGAATAGCTGTTCCCCCTGTATGTAGAAATGTTGGTAAGTCTATGCAAAGTGTCGCATGGAAGCCGTGCAGGCACAGCATGATCCCTGTTGATCTATGACACAAAGATGAGCCCTGCTGTAAAAATACAACTTGATTTTCCATACACATATAGTATAGATGTCTATACTGGGCATGCTCACACACTCCAACAAATGTAGTGGATTCCATGCAGCATCACACTGAAAGGTCATACTGGGCATGCTCACACACTTTAGGCTAAATACAGATGTGATAATCAGGGATCTATGGACAAATGTGGATAGTCATCTCTACTTCCAGAAACACATTGACAAAGTGGTTGGAAAATCATGCTATGTGTTCACACAAACTGCCAAGGTCTGTGCATGTAGGTCAAAGGAGGTTCTCACTACTCAGAAGTCATCAGTCCTGTCAAAGAGTACCACAACACACTTGCAATGAATCTGACTAGGCACATTCTGCAGCTAGAAAGACCAATGAAGTACCTTAACAAGAGGATTACTGGCCTCAAATAGTCGCCCCATGCAACAAGACTGAATGTAACTCAATCTGTACTCTGTGGCATACTGTCTACTCAGGAGATCTCTGCCCAACAGACAGGTTTATGTCATGGTTACACTCAGATCTGTTCAGAGTTACAGCTCAATGGCAGTAAATGTACAGAGCCAACTGATATTGCCAACATCCTGGCAGATAGGATCACTGTTAACTGTACCCCCCTTCTCACCCATGAAAGAGCACATCTCTATAATGAAAGACTGCAAAGTTGCTGTCATCATGGCTGCACAGGTAATAAACACTCTTCCAAAGCCAGTATTACAGCAGCCACGGGACCAGATACCTTCCCAGGCTGTGTAGTATCTATTTCCCTGAAGTAAACATTAACATGGCAGGTCTGTGGCAGCTGAATTTTCCAGAGGAATGCAAACCAGGAGCCAGAATGGTAAACACAAAAGATGTGGACACCCTACAAAAGGGCCTCACTGGGACAGATGGCTGTTGTCAAAGCCACGGGCTCTAGCTCAATGCCAAAAGGTGCATTGTTATCCCCTATGTTAAAAACTCTGTAGCCAAGAACTACAACAGAGGTGGTAGTATACTTCACACTGAAAGTGTGACAAGAGACCTTGAGCCACAGGTGGACAGTGGATACAACTGTGATAATCACATTCCCGCAGTAGTCAGGAAACCCTCCCATGTAGCACACCTCATCACAAAATGCGTCTCATGCAGAATGGAAGAGGACAATGTTCCCCTCCACTCATCACTCACTAGAACTATAATAGAATATAATGCCACTGTTGCTATGTACCTCACAAGACAACTACAACAACTGGAAATCCAAAGTAATACCACACAAAGAGCATTAGCGGCCTGAATTACATGCCATACACAGACCATCTCAAAATGCTCCATATGTACTCCCTTGCATATCGCCTACTCAGAGGTGTTCACTGCCTAACATACAAAGCTATGTCAAACATAGAGCTGTTGGATATGGTCCACGTAAAACACTCATGATCCCTCTGACCTGTGGACCCAAAACCACGAGTGAAATACAAAAGGAAGGGGTGTACCCATTTACCCTATGGATACCCACACCTTCAGATTAGTGGCACAGAATGAGGCCTTGGAGACCATGCAAGTGCAACTAACATTGGCCAAAGCTGGCCATCAGATTGTAGCCTGCTACAGATCATGTACCTTGTCTCAGAAACCTCACTCAGTATTCCGGAGAACAGTGGAAAGTATAAAGGTCCTATCAAACACCATTATATGAGGAGATTACAACTACCCAAACAATGAGTGGTGGAATTACTTGTGTACAACATCCTTCGCCCAATGTTTCCTAGAGTTAAAAATCCCTAACACCCTGGAACAGTTGGTCACCATGCCCACTAGAGGTGACAACATACTGGACATGATCATCACCAACATGGGGTACCAGTGTTCCACTACAGAGATAAACCCCTCGCTGGTAATATCAGATCATGAAGTAATCACACTGGACATCCACATCTGGCCCCCCCCCCACCCAGTCAGTGAAACCACTGTGAAGACATTTGCAAAAGCAAACTGCACACTACCCAAGACCAAAGTGGAGCGTTCCAAAGCCCTCTTGCTATAGGATAATGGTATACAATCCGCAGAATCATTTACAAGTGCATCCTATGAGCATCTACAGGGATGCACGGAATGAGACATCACAAATAAAACAAAGATGCACACCTCCAAAAATAGGACAACAATCAGGTGGTTGTTGCCCATAAATAAGCTAGACAACAGAAGGAGGAAACGAACACATGACAGAGCCAACTTCACTGAAGGAAACGTATCACTGATCATTATCAGGATGAAACAATGATCGCTCATAAAATAATCCAAGGACAGTTTCTAAAGACAAATAGCCAAGGAATATAAGAATAACAACCACAAAGCCTTTGGTAGCTATACCAGACATGTAGGTGTCAACCTCCAAATATGCTGTCAGCTACTGAAAAAGGGAAAGAAATACACCAAACCAACTTTCATTGCCCACATCCAGGGGGACAGGTTCAGTGTAAACACCCCCCATCACCCCCAAAAGGGCCTGTGCCCATCACAGAAGGATGCAGAGCCCCAGACATCATGGACATGCAGGTAAAGACAGCCCTCACCAAAGCTGAGAACACAGCATCAATGTGACTGGATGGTGTCCCAGGCTGCGTCAGACACTAGGACCATGAGGAACTGGACCCTCACTCACATTCCCTGTCCAGACACAAGCATACCACAGGCTATGTACCCAAAGAATGGCCTTCACAAACAGTCATCCAGCTCCAGAAAGGGGGTGCCACAACAGAACATGGACACCATTGCCCAATATGTCTACTCAGCCTGGTCTACAGAGCTATTGAGCAAATTGATATGGAACCCATAAACAGAGACATTGGAGACCTCCAGACACTGGATTCTCCACAACTTCGCCTTGTGAAAGTCAGATCCTGGCTCCTAAACCTAGTTGACTCATTTCAAACAGTTACCAAGGACATAGATGGAGGTGAAAGTAGTCCACACAGTCCACCCAGACCTCACGAAGGACTTTCCACACCATTCCTCACTCTGTCATCATGGACAAGCGTACCATCTGGAACATTAACAGCTATGTCACAGGATGGGTGGCCAGGTGGCTTACAGATCAAACACACATGGTCAGAGTTGCTGGTGCCATGTCCAACTCTAAGCCAGGCACAAATGTCATCCCACAGGTCTTGTTCCTGGGACCACACCTGTTCAGTAGATACTGCTCAGAGGTACAGGCAGCATGGGAGGTGTATGGCTGAACAGGTCTGCAGATGAACGGTAACTGTGGTCCATAATTGACTGCACGGCTAACACAGACATCCTCCACAAGTGTCTTACAGAGACAGATACCTGGTGTCAAAACAATGCCCTCAAGATGAATGCCAATGAATGCATAGTCATCCCCTTTGGGTACAACAAAGTGCACACAAATTACCACATAGGTGGTAATCCAGTATGTACGGAGAAAGTCATTATGGCCCTGGGGACACAGGTAGCTAGTACACAGCCCTTTGATGATGACATGGCCAAAGTGTGTAGACATTCCTTTAATGTAGCCCACCTAATGTCACCTAATGTAACCCACGTTGTATAGTTTGATGATGTCACCATCCTACAAATAAACCTGTGGAAAGAATAACTCACAGTAATGTGTATAGCGCATGTGTAAATGCACTCTGTAATATCGTAAAGTAGTTAGGTAGTGGTTTAAATCCTGCACTTGACAAGTTTGTGTGTGGTCTCCTTGGGAAGGAGCAAACGTTTTGGAGAGTAGTAAAACACCTTAAAAGTGGTAAACTAATCTCTGTCAAGTCTGATTATGTCACCATCCTACAAATATACCTGTGGAAAAGGGAACCCCCAGTAATGTGTAGAGCGTTTAGTGTTAATGCGTACTCCTCTAGTATCATGAAGTAGTTAGGTAGGGTTTTGAATCCTGCACTTGACAAATGTGTTTGTCGGTGGTCTCCTTGGGAAACAACAACCTTTTAGGAGGGTAGTAAAACACCTTAAAAGTGGCGAACCAATCTTTGTCGAGTCTGATGAAGTCACCATCCTACAAATATACCTGTGGAAAAGAGACCCTACCCCAGTAATGTGTATAGCGTTGTGCTAATATGTACTCCTCTAATATCATGAAGTAGTTCGGTAGGGGTTTGAATCCTGTACTTGACAACTGTGTTTGTGTGTGATTTTCTTGAAGAGGAGCAACCTTTTTGGAGAGTAGTGAAACACCTTAAAAGTGGTATACACATCTTTGTCATGTCTGATGATGTCACCATCCTACAAATATACCTGTGTAAAAGAGAACCCCCAGTAATGTGTATAGCATGTCGCGCTGATGCGTACTTCTCCAGTATCATGAAGTAGTTAGGTAGGGGTTTGAATCCTGCACTTGACAACCATGTTTGTGTATGAGCTCCTTGGAGAAGAGCAACATTTTTGGAGAGTAGCAAAACACCTTAAAAGTGGTAAACTATTTTTTGTCAAGTCTGATTATGTCACCATCCTACAAATATACCTGTGGAAAAGCTACTTCCCAGTAATGTGTACAGCACAGGGTGCTGATACGTATTCTTCTAGTATCATGAATTAGTTAGGTAGGGGTTTGAATCCTACACTTGGTGACTGTGTTGGGAGTTTTGCTTTTACTACCGTATGACATATCAGTAGGCATTGCACATGTGAGGTAGCTATGAGGCAAATACATATACGTACATGTTACCCAAGTATTGTATGTGTGGGAACCCTGCTTTATCCAAGTACACAGTTGGCATCTTTTCCAAACTGTGCTGCTGCTTCACAGACCTTACGTCACATCTGTATGCCTGTGACAAGGCCAGCCACTGCAGTGATGCCTAGCCTAGGTCATCCGTGTCACACACACTCATTATGGTTTCTACTGAATTGTGTGTGTGAGGGTTTATGGCCGAGGTATGTGTCAGACCTGTTCAAATGCAGCAGAGTCTGTCAATGATGACTATGCATTATAGGTGTACAACAACCTTTGTGGACATGCATGCAGACCCCTGATTGCTTATGTGATCCACCGAGGGATTCCAAAATACCTTAGGGAATGTGATTATCAAAGGAGGGATGACGTGACACTAGGTTGCATGTACACATCGGTACCTGTTCATGATGTTGTTGGCTACTACCTATGTGGTACTGTGGGGATACTATGTTCCGTAAAGGTGGATGACTACTCTTAGTTTTGCCTATAGCTTTACAGCATGGATTTAACAACAGGTATCTGTCTGTATGATACCCTTGTGGAGGATGTGTGTGTCACCTGGAGAATGCAGTATAGGCCACAGTATGCATTAGCACACGTGGGCAGACATATCCCTACTGTGATTGCTTGTACCTAAGAGAGCCATATGCCAAACAGGAGTGGTCTCAGTAATGGGTGCAGCTGAATACCACGGGTTACTGGCATAGTATAGTACCTGAAGGATCCAAATGTTGCTGTGTGTCCTACATCTGTGTATCAGTCGTCAGGGCATCTGCTAATGATTGGTTATGGTCAGGCTGTTGCAGTCATATATACTACCAGAATGCAAAACAATGACAGATAGCAACAGTATCACCCACAGCACAGTGTCAAACCATGTCATACACACATGTGTAGAGTCAGGTTCCAAAATGTGTGTAGTACAATGCATACTGGACACCAATAGAAACTATGGAGTGTTACTGTGTAATACAGAGCATATCACCCTGCTCATGTATCCACTATGCACATACATGCAGACAGTGCACCTGCACCATTTCCACAACTGTACACCTGCAAATATGTTCTACACACATCCCACACATACTGTCCATTCTCTAACACATGCTGCCAATACTGCACACATCAGCCAAGAGGCACGTGGGTGGACAATATACAATTGGAACTAACACTGCTGTAAACAACACTACAATGACAATCATAGCTTTAATGTATCATGCCTGCTCAGCTACACCTTCAAGCATGTCATTACACTCTACTGCTGACAACATGCTAACATTGCTATACTGCTATAAAGACACCCTGTGCATCAGCACCATGGTAGCCTGTTCCTGCATCGATGTTACAGATGACAGGAGGTGGCACAGGTTTCATCATATGCACAGGGTGTGTTGTTGGTCTGCCAGGGGCCTACAGTGAGCCATCCAATTTACATGTATGTGTGTGTGTGTGTGTGTGTGTGTGTGTGTGTGTGTGTGTGTGTGTGTGGGGCAAGAATAATGGTATGGGCCAATGTTGATGTAATGTGTGTGGATATGTGTTAGCCCAAGGTGTCTGGATTATGTGTGTGCGTGTCTGCATGGACACAGTTCCACCATGTGGCTGCCACATACAGGTACTTGTGGGACAGCCACAGACTGTACCTGCGAGGCTTCACAGATCACTGTCTCTGGCCATGGATATGGTATCTGTGCCTGGCAGGGGTGCTACTGACACTATCAGGTACCAAGCCAGACTGGGTACTACCCCCAGAGGTAGATAGATGTACACTGGACCCAGGTCCCTGCTGGGACTGTCCAGAGCCATGTGCATGTGGTCTTCTAGGACATTCTATGGACAGCCCACCCCCAACATTGCTGGGGCTGGTACTTGCACTGCAGGAGCAGCTGTTGCTTGAGGGAAGTCTGCGGCGACTGCCAGCTGCTGATGTTGCTGGCATACGTCCACGTCGACGACTCAACCGTCCTGCACTGTCCTGACACATGGACATGACATTGCGGAGGACATCTGGTGTCTCTCCCCAATGTCTATCGGTGACCTCAGTGTAATTGCGGATGGCACCAGCTAGGTCATGGATACTATCTATTATGGTGGTATGTGCCCTCTGTGCCCTCAGTCCCTGTCTGGTGTACCGCTCCATACGTGCCTGTGCCTCCATGACAGCCTGGATCATGTGTGAGGTACTGAGACCTGTGGCACATCTGCCAGTGGCATGATGGGCATCAGCGCTCCGATGAGAACCCCTGGACATCTGCCTATGTGGTACCCTTCCCGACATCTGGGTATGGCTGCTGTGTTGGGATGCATATGCCATGGATACCACACTGTCCTGGCCAACGCTGGCTGTACGCTGTCCCTCTGCTAAGGGCATTGGTGTCGGATGTATTGGCAGTATGACTGTGTGCATGGATGGGGTGGACACTTGTGTAGTGTCGATTGGTGGCCCAACTATAGACCCTGGCAAACATGCCTGTGCCTCAACACACCTATCATCATTGTCACTATCATGCTCAGTGACATCAGTTTCCCTGCTGCATTGAACCAGCCCAATATCAGCACCTGTGAGAGGGAGACAGGAAACACACTTTATGACCTGTACATGATGTCAGCGCACATGCACACATGCACACATGCAAACATGCACACATGCACACATGCACGCATGAACACATGCACACATGCACACATGAACACATGCACACATGCACACATGCCCACATGCACACAAATACACTCCTCACTAGTACAGACACACACACACACACACACACACACACACACACACACACACACACACACACACACACACACACACACACACCACCAGCAATCCCGAACATACTCAATAGCATGTGATGTTGGGGTACAGTATCACAAGCCAAACATTTATATCAAACATGACAGCATGCAGGACGTGTGTTGCTCAGCAGCATGCAGTGTGAGTGCAGACAGCCATTGCTAATAACAGTATACATGGCTTTGATGCATGTCTGTTTTGTTCAGTGAATGGCCTCACCCTGGAACGCAATGTGTACATGGACACAACATTGCTGTGCAAGTATTAAAAGCCCTGCAATGTCCTGTGCACAATCAGTCACAGGTATACATACCATGGCTGGATGTGTATCAGTGTGTCACATAGATATCCATTTCTGATTAGAGCATCTGTGTCTTTAGCAGATGATTGTGGACACAGGTGTAGCACATGCATGCTATGTATACACACAGGATGAGTGGTGCATGTATACCTGATGGAATACCATTGCTCAACATAGCCATTGTACAGTGGTTATGGTGAGTGTAGGACATATTGTGGACATGCCAGTGCCAGCCATGACATGGCATGCTACCACACAACTGCAACATGAAACATCACTCATACACAATGTGTGTCATGTGACCTATACACCTCATAGTATTACAAGGCATATGTGTGTCACTTTCTACAAATGGGCATTGCTATGCATATTGCATATAGGTGCATATGTCTGCACACACACAACATTAAGGTACATAGCAATTCATGATATGTGTATTACTGTGGCCATTATAACTGCATGGGGTGTAGTACCATGAGCCATCATCATGCAGCATCATGTGGTCACTCAAGGCTACTCATGTGTGCCAGACCGGCACATAGCATGCTGTACCTGAACTGCAGTACCATGGCTACATTTATCATTTCACGGCCAGTTGTCACATGGGTTTGTGAGGTGCCCAATAGGGGGCATTGCCTAACATGAATGTGTTATGTGTTGAAGAGTGTTGCACAGCTACATGTGAGGCATCTACCCCTCAGGAATATTAAGTGTGCTGTGTGGATGAGGTTTGGGATACTGTAGTGTGACCTTACAGCGGGTGTCTGAATACGCCATGTGTAGCATGTTAACGTGTACTGCATATGACAAAGGTGTGTATGTTGGGTGCATGTGTATCGACTCTGCCTATCTGATATCCACTACAGTGTTGCCACAATTGTGTGGAATGCTCTGTGTATTGTATGTGTTTTAGGCAGCTACCCACATTACTAGGATGTGCATTGTCTCACAGCAAACATGCACAGCATGCAGTATGCATAGGTGAGTTATGTGTACATAGCCTACACCTCACCTATGACATGCACATTTAATTAGCAATATTAAAGGTATAACACACTCACCAGCATGGCTCTGCTGCCTTGCTGTCACACCAGAGAGGCCTACAAGGATATCAGACACTTTGTCAGTGCCAACAACTGTGGCATTGCTACTGTGTGTTTGCAATCTTACAGTAGTACAATGGTGTACAGTCACAGGCCTACAGATTATGTTCCTAATTATTAATATTGCACAACACTAGGCACCACATTGTCTAACTACACAGTACACATCTCACATAAGCATGCTCTACCAATAGAGGTAACAGTATTCTACAGCTATGCCATGTTACCTTCATGCTCCATGCCAACTTGCTGGGTGGCTCCGGCCTCCATGATGAGACATGTCAATTGTTGTGGTTGTTGTTGGCCAGGAGCCACCTGGCTCAGGAGCAGCTCCTCCACTCTCGGGAGGGGGGGATTGATGGCTACCCCCCACCTGTGGCAAGCTGTTGTCTGCGGATATCAGATGCACGCTGCCGGACATGTCTAATTAAATCACTGCAGTGATGGCATACCTGCTCATATGTCTGGTTATGCATGCCTATGTCATTTACCCTATGGACAAGGTCTTGCCACAGCGCAGCCCGCTCATGCTGGTCCTGGCTGGTTCTGGAGAATGGCAGTGCATAGTGCTGCACCAGGCTCGCTGTGATCGCTTCCTCCTCGGCCGTGCTATATGCCGGGTTACTGTGGTGGGACATTACCCTGGAAGACAATTAAACAATATGTGTGAGCAAGTAATGTGGCACACGTAACATTCTAAAGTACAGATATAAATTATCTGCCATATATAGCAACCTATTGGCTGTCAGAAGATACACACTTTCAATACCACATATCAGTTCTCAACACACAGATACCTGACAGTGCCTGGCACACTCTATATATCAAACCATGTTTTGCACAGCAACTAATTTATAACAGTATGTAAGACTATACAACAGTACATGGCACACTGTATGTGACACAATGCACCACCTAGCCACAGGAGGTATATATCATGCTAATGCATCATGAAATATGTACTCCATTGCAATGAATGTAAAATCCACTGACAGTATTACCAGTATACCACACTAGTCATTGATGGCGGACCCCTGCCTAACATATGAACACATTCATTGATATAGGTGGCATACTGCTGTACTAGACTATCAATGTTGCTAGATACTCAGTTATATCCTGTAACACACATATGACCGAGGACATGGTACAGGCATACCCACACACACAGCAGACATACATAACAGACACAAAGGTATGGCAACCCAGGTGACCTTTACCTGTGTACCTTACAGTACTGTGTGTCAGTAGTTACCAGACCTTATGCCTGAGGTATGTAATCTGTGAGGACTACAGGGAACACACATAACAGTGGTTCCAATAAATGTGCACGTACACCATACTATGCTGTTTAGGCATACAACTTCAGGTGGTAGTACTACAGTTCATACAGGAGTTGGATTCACCAGCAGTAACACACAATAAGCATACATGTACTGCTTTAGCTTACAATGGGACACCCCAGTCGTCAACAAGGGACTACATTAGACCGTATTGCATACTGCTTTTTCTGCCTACCAATTGCATACACATCTTTTGCTGGGATCACAGCTAGGACACATAATACCATGACTGAAACAGTTTGCCACTAAGCTATCACACATATACTGAACTCTGACACATTCACCAACACATTCACCATCACACTCAGTCAACCTCACATATCGATTATTGCAACAAGTATATGTGGGTGTGTAACACTTCATAGGTAGGTAAGAGGCTATTGGCCCTAGGGCTTATGGAACTCTAGCCATATGCTACCCTGGCCTCTGACACACAGGTATTTAAATTACACATGGCCCAGTCAAGCAGAGACACTGAGGTGATTGCCTGGGTGTATTCACTATCTCCCATACAATCTCCAGGATTATTTATGATGACTGCTAATTAGGAGTTTTGTTTGCTATGGATAGTTGGTTAGTTCCAGAGTATGGGATGTCTCTGAGATAGGAATCTATCCCTCCAGCATGTGCTGTTTATTGTGGTCAAAGAGTTTGGATCCCTAAAGCGTGTAGCTTGTACAGATTGTGATCTGTTTACGTGGAGCATGTCCAACAGATCTGGGTTTGACATAGCTTAGTATGTTAGGCAGAGGTCACCTCTGGGTAGGCGGTATGCGACACAGTCTAGTTGCGGGTTTGTGGGATGGTCTGCATAAGGCATCTGTTTGATGCCGGTATCACTCTTTGTGAGGTATGTCTGTGTCCTTTCCAGTTGCTGTAGATGTCTTGTGAGGTACATACCACATGGGGCATTATACTCTATACTGGGTTTTGTGTGTGTGGAGTTGAGGGGAACACTGACCTATTTTTCCATGGATGACACACCTTTTGTGATGACGTGTGTCATGTAGACAGATTACATGACTAGTGTGGCACTGTGACTATCGAAGGGGAGACTATTGTCCACCTGTGTCCCATGGTCTCTTATCACACCTTTGGTGTTAGGTAGACTACCACCTATGTGGTAGTTTATGGGTACTGCATCTTTGCAAGGAGGGATGCCAATACAGTGTCAATATTGAGCTTGAGTCCATGGCTTTGTCACCAGGCATCTGTTGCAGTAATTATGACCCTGTCTCTCTCTCTCTCTCTCTAGATATATATATATATATATATATATATATATATATATATATATATATATATACACACACACATACATATGAAAATCCATTGCTGTACATATAGATATGCATTTAGGCACTTATACAGTCCACCTGTCATGGTGGGTATATCAAGTATGGGAAGGTTGTGATGTATACAGTTATGTTATAACATTGCACAGTGTTGTGCAGAATGCATTGAAGGTGTTCTCAGCCCATGTAGCTTTATCAGGCCTCACTGGCTGCAACACTGCAAACCTGATGAACCATACCCACAGTGTTTAACCACCACATGTCATATACCAGCACTGTATGCTGTCTGGTCTGCCGCACACTACAACCTACATAGAAATATGCACATAACAACCTTCAACAACATATATATATCCACCTTTCACAAACAGTTGCAGTATGTCCCTTGCTCAATGCACATGTACAGATGCTAATATATCTGACACGGACAGTTCCCTCCTTATGTGTTTGCCATATACACACAAGGACCACACTGTTGTAAGTACATGTACCTCACGGCTGACCTGGTGGGCCTTGCTGCAACATGAACAGGTGTCACATGTGAGCACACAGTAATATTAGAGGGTGTATACATAGCTGCTAATGCTGAATTAGCATACTAGCCTGGTACAGCTGTTGCCAATGCTAAGCTACACATTAATATGACTATAGTGCATTTGTTACTCTGTCACATCCATGTTTGCATAACCATATGGGGTACTACCCCAAACAGACATTGTACACACTACTGTACAGAACACAGATAACATGGATCAGATGTTTGACATTTAATACTGAAATACATATGTCACCGTCACATTCCACTGCACACAGCAACACACTCATTTCCCCATGCCAGTGGTTATGCAGGGCATCTGTGCATCGAAATGTACTGCTGCCACATATGGATGATTCAAACTATATAGAGTACCCTTCATAAACATCTACTACATTTCAGTAAATACATTGCTGTTACATACCTTTCCTTTGTATATGTTCGTATATGTTGCTGTATATCCTGATATACTTCTTTTAGCAATATACGTTTTGCTGTCAATATCTCTTTTACTGTTCAAGATGTTTTTTTTATACATTTATATTTCAGAATATATTGTTTTTCAATTTTTTTCAATATATTTTTTGATCAGTTTTTTCTATATATTTATATTTCAATTTATTTTTCAATATATTTTATTTTCAATATATTTTTTCAATATAATTTCTTTTGTCAGTGTACTGTTTTTTTCAATATATTCTTTTTTGTTATATTTCTTTACTTTACCTCACTTTTTATTTTCTTTTTTTTCTCTCTCTCTCTCCATCTGTACCTGCAATGGAATGATTGCATGTGTGGACAGCAAGTACAGACTGCTTTTATAGGTATCTGCACATGTGCATGTGATGGCCTCTGTACCAATTGGTGGCCACCATTTGGCAATTGCATGCAGCCTGCTGTGTGGTACTTGCAGTACTCACTGCCATAGCAACCCAGTGCTATAAATTGCTAGGTCAGGTAGGCATAGCCCTTTCAGAATTCCAGAGTGGGGACCATGCTTGTTTGCTGTGGACACCGTTGTGTAACTCAGAAGGTTGGTATACTTCTTCTAACTGTTGCTAAGGGTGTAGCCAGTTATTTGTATGTTGTACTCAGACCTGAATGTTGCCACTTCCAGTACACAGTTGACAGTGTAGAATTGTACTCACCCCTAGAAATGCTAACACAAGATGCATGGGAGTATGGTGTTTCTTTACGACATCCACTATTAGCTGCCATACATATGTAGTTATTAAGATGTTTTCATTTGGCACATGAACTGTTTGGGAACAGCTATAATGTGGATATTAATGTACTCACTTCGGCACTGTTTGTGCTTTTTATTTTGTTGACATTATCACAGGATGCTCATGAAACTGGACAATTCCAGTACTGAGTATGCCTATATACATCCTTGCTGTACCTTGAACACACTGGTATTTTGTACATTTGAGTGGGAATTGTCCTGCTATGATACTGTGTGGGGGTTGTGAAGTGCTGCTGTAACAATATTTACTGCTAGAATATCTGGTTCTGTTATCACAGCCATGTAATGCAATTCCACAACTGCTGGTAAAGTTCCACAGAACAGGTTTTGTGTTATGGCATTCCTATCTTTCCTTTACATTCACACATTCTGATGCATGATATATATATTTCAGCAGCATCCTGCTGTATATCTACTGTGGCCTAGTGGTACTTCATGCAGTCTAGTGTGTCCAAGGTCCATGGTTCGAGACTGAAAGTGGTGTTTTATTTTGCTGCTGAGCAGAACAAGGCCCCTCATATGCAGCGTGACTAAGGCACTTTTGAGCAGTTGTAAGCGGGTTTGCGCGGGTTTGCACAATGCTTAGCAATACTTAGCTAAGCGCACACATGCGCACACTCGCTCAAACCCACTTACTGCTGCTTAAAAGTGCTTACTCCCGCTAACCCCCATGCTCATTTCTTTGAAAGAAAAGAAAATGGGGAGATAGGAAAGTGGTGAAAAAGGGGCACAAAGAGGGAAAGACAGTAGGGAAAACAGCTCGGGATGTGCAGGACAGGTGTAGGGAAGGTCCATAGCTGCCCATTTCTTTAACAGCAACAGCTGTGCATATACTAGTAATTTGGAGGGAATTTTGAAACCTTCCACCCCTGAGAGAGGGATGAGGACAACAAAGTATGTTGTACTGCCAATTGAATTTCAGTCTCTGTGTCCAGCGGACATCTGTGCAAAATAGGCAGCTATGTACGGGCCGTAATTTTTTTGCGGGAGCAGATTGCCCATTTTTTTTTCAGGTGAGAGTGGAATGTGGGGTCGGGGAAGTAGGTATGTTTTGGGAGGTAGGTTGGGGAGGTAAACAGCAACTAAAACACTGCAAAACCACAGAATAACCAAACAGAAGAATGTCAGCAATCCAAAGGACACCACAGTTTATTCCAAAATAGGTAAGCACTTTCCTTTCCACTACAGAGACTTCCTCAGAAGTCCTCTGGATTGCTGACATTCTTCTGTTTGGTTATTCTAGGGAGGTAAACAGACAAGACAAACAAGATGCATACAGGGGCAGAATATGACACATGGGGTGGGTGTACACAATTGACAGGGAAGGATGTTTGGAAATCGCAAGCCCGTGAGCCCACAGTTGGTAACAGTGGAACTGACATCCCCACCCATGGGCAGTCACCACTGCACCTTCACAGCCTGGAGGGTGGCTGTGCTGGGGGCTGTGTAGGAGGGGCAGGCTCACCCGTGAGTCATGCCACTCTTGCCTCGAGCTGGCATAGGGGATCAGCGACTGAACACTGGATCTCCCTACGCACCACAGCCCGGACCATTCAGAGGGTGACAGGTGGCCCTCCTCCGGCCATGCTTGCACAGCGGGGACAAGCCCCATCCCCTGCAGTGCTTCCACCTGAAGGTGGCACAGGGCCAACGGAGGAGGAGGTCCTGGGCTTGGCACCGGACCTGCTGGTGCCAGGTGCCATCGCCAGATGAGGTGGGAGAGGTGGGTCTGCTGGGACAGGCCTTCCCATATGTTCTGTGTTTAGGTGAATTTAATGAGAATATAGCCAACAGCATTCCAAATTAGTTGTAACAGCATGCAGTAATATTCCCATTAACCCAACACACCAGAGTTCCAACAGTTGAACAGCAAGCATAACACATGTATATATTGAACGACAGTGGAGATTCCAACAGCATGCAGGAATGAATGGTGGCAACAGGCCACCACGATTGTGGTGTTTGAACAGGGCACATGCATCAAAGTTATGCAGATATTTATAAACCAATAGGACATATGTCCCAACAAATGTTTTGAGATTACATATACCCATTGAGGTGTGGAATTGCATTGTTTATGCACATATAGTAGGGTGTAAAAAGATACATCCATTAACAACTTATATGAACTTATAGTTTACACTACATTCCTATTGCCTGCAGGTATATATCCCCTACATGTAGTATTACACTAGGCAATGTCCATTACGTTGTGGGATGTGTTTTGCTAGTTCCTTATGTACCTGACCTGGATCTGTTGTACAAACTGTCCAGGATGCAGATGTTACTGCTACGTATTTATATATTTCATTTATATTCCTATGTCTACATATCTGGATGTGTTCAGGTGACATTATCAGTTATATTTTAACAGCCCCCTACATTTCTTGCAGCACACTGACATTTCCAGTGCACACAATTACAAGCTACTCATGTGCTAGATTTACCTATACATGCCAGGCGTGAAACTACAGTTGAGGACTGTATATATGCTTAAGAGATACTGGCACACCCTTCGTACTCTTTCTGTGGGCCTACCCAAGTGTGGGTTGACAGCGCTTAATACAACACTACTATTTCTATACTGCAAGAGTGCATCAACATTTCAAAGAAAGTGACATGGACACACTACAGGAGTTATACCTTTATTAATTACATTACACACTTTTCTAGTGGCTCTCTCATTTATTTGTTATTATAGTGCATGCAGACATCTTATTCAGGATGTATTATACCTTCATTTATGGTTTACAACACTCTTTTTCTGGCTCTCTCACTTATTCTATATAACAATACATGCAGATAAATAATTCAGGACTTATTATACCTTTATTAATGGGTTACAACACTCTTTTTCAGGCTCTCTCACTTATTTTACATAACAGTTCATGCAGAGAGGTTATTCAAGCCTTATTATACCTTTATTATTGGGCTGAGACACTTTTAGCCAGGCTCTCTCACTTATTTTATATAACAGTACATGCAGAAAAATTACTAACCTGCCTGGCGGTGAAGCCTTAGCAGCCTATCTGTATAGGCTTGCTGATTCGCAGCACGGACACCTGCAGCTGTGAAGTAAATTAAGGGATATTGAGACATATACCTATCCATAAGATCAACTACACAAGCAATTTTTACATACTTCAGTCCATAGCTACCTACTCAGTAGAGGGGCATTTTGCATCCCATAGGCCATCTGTATCCATTGTTTCAGTAGGTCCTGCTTGCATCTCTTAAGGTCTGCATGGTGATGTCTAACCTGCTCACCAGTCCGAGGGACGCCTGTGGCACTGTTGAGTTCATGTGCGAGATGGTTCCAGGCCTCCGCTTTGTATTCCATGCCCTGGAACTGGCCCTGCAGGAGTCTAGCATCATGACGATGGACGAGGAGCCAAATCATCAGTTTTGACTCCTCAATGCCCCACCGTTGAGCTCAGAAGCAAGAGCCCTCTCCGACACCAGCCATTGCTGCCTGCAAATGGGAGCTGCAACCAGTTATGGCAAGTATTCCCACCTATGGAGCTTAAATATGCCCCATTTCCTGCACTTATTTGTGATTGGCCAGATTTGAAAGTTCTCAACTGAGTGCACACCTGCTTAGCATTGGGTAAACTTTGATTCATATGTATATGTGTGTTGACAGTCCATGAACATCAAATGCTGTCATGGCTTAGTGGATTAGTACTGTGAGTATGGTGCACACTATCCCAGGTTCTAGACCTGTTATTGCTTTTTTATTTTACTACTGGCCTGACCGGTAGGGGGTGTGGCTGGGTTTAGCTGACTTTGCCCAACTTTGCCCAATGTTGTTCTATGCTTACTGGCATTGCCCAACGTTGTGCTAGTTAGCGCTGCATGCAGCTTCGTGCAAATATGTTTGGTTTGCGCTAGTTGACATGATGCGCAGCTCCGCGCAAAGCTATTGTGCTAGTTAAACCAGTGCTTAGCTATGGGCAATTGTTCTTAACTGTGCTTACTATTGGTAAATGCTGCTTAGCAGTGCTTCACATTGCTTAACATAGGTTACTTATGCATTCATTAGTATGCATGACCGTTTCACTTTCTTATATGTATTTTTAAATATTGGTCACTACTACATAGGCCATTTCGATGCATTTTAATAAAATTAAAAGCTAAATGTCAGGAATTATCTTAATGCATGGATTTCCAGCATAAAATGGAAAGAGAAGTGGTGGGATTCAAACCGGGAATGCCTCCTCGTTGTGCCAAGGCTCTACCACTACGCTATTGCTATTTGGCTTAATTTGCATATAAGTGGTTTATTATCCTCTTTGATGTCTAAACTGCTAACTGTAGCTAAGCAATGGGCACACCCACACACACACGTGCAAATACGGGCAGCTATATGGTGAATAATAAAAAAAATTGTTTTACATTTTATTTCATTTGTACAGGGCTTTTTCATGTGGGGGAGTGTGGTGTTGAGGGTATACACATTTGAGCAGACTCGCTCATATCTGCTGACATTTGCAGAGTTAGACACTTGCAGGGGCGTGGATATTTGGACTGCTTGGCAGTCTGACACGCCCCCTGCACTCCTACATGCTCTGTGTTAGCCAGGGAGTTGAGTCAGTTTGCCCTCATGCATATGCATGATGCGCTGATGTCATACTCTTAGACGGTCGTCTCCGAGTAGGGCTTCGTTCATCCTACACGGAGGATTACTGAGTCCCCCCCATATCTATTTTGTGAACTTTGTCCTAGATGTTCATTAATGTGTCTACATGCAGTACTTCTTGGATGAATCAGAGAATTGTTTCTTTAATACTGGTCATCATGCATTTGATCTGACTGAGTGTAGTAATCAGGCTGGATATACATCAAATTTGATAATGCAATCTCTGTACTCTGGCATAGCTGATGCTTTGGCACTACTGGCTTATGTCACTAACTGAATTTCCTAACTACTATGTTATTGGTTTGAACCCCACTGTTTTCTTTTAATTCCTGACATGGACATCTTTTTTTTTTTAACATTGAGACATAAGTGTTACTTGTAACCTATATGAGGTTATCTCTGTGCTGTAGCATAAGATTATTTTATGTCACTGATGACTATGCATTCATTTGTTACCTGCAGTACTTCTAGATATTTCTATGCCATTTACATATTCACCACGAATATCCTTGTGCTCCCATTGTAACTTGTATTAAACATACAAAATATCTGTATGCTCAACATTTTATATATATATATATATATATATATATATATATATATATATATATATATATATATAGTCACAAACATTGAAATTTGGCCAGGCTAGTATATTTTGGGAACATTGCAATTGACTGTGCATTCTATGTGAGTGTGTGTTGTAATCACACTTCATTTATAAAAAATGTATGTACTCCCTTGACTGTAGTACAGGTGAATCATTAATAGGATAGGTCATATAAATGACTGCAGTCCACATTACCTGTTTAATGTGGGTTTGACACCCCCATCAGACATTTAAATCTTATAAATAAATGTACAGCTATGTGTTAGTAAGACAGGCTTGTTTCTCACTGTTAACTTCTGTAGGTTCATGTTCATTGTTGGCTGACATTATCCCCTGATTGTGGGTATGTTTATATTTTTGTCCATATTTATGCATTGCAGGATAATGTGCATGTTTCTGTTTGATGTACATCATCTATCTGTACATATGTCAAGACATCCTAATTTGTAAACAATCTACATATCCAGTTGCATTGTTCTTTTTATGAGTATGTATACTATTGTCCATTTATGCAGCATTTGTCCTTTATGTGTTGTATTCCATATGTCAGTGCATAAACATTGCAACATTGCATTTATTACTGGGGGATATATATACTACAATTGGTGGTGGATATGCATACGTACACACACATTTATATATATATATATATATATATATATATATATATATATATATATATATATATATATATATATATATATATATATATATATATGTACTAAAATTGTAAAGCTCATACCCTATCATTACTGTGCATATAGCACTACCCTTGTTTAAGGATCTGTTTAATGAGCTGTTTCCTGTGGTCCAGCGGAGCAAGGTTTGATTCTCTCAGCCTCCATTACCTAACAGTGTGACTTTGAGAAAGTCACTTAACCAGACACTGCTTCTTTTGGCTGATTCTCAAAAAATGTCCATGAAGTTCAGTGTTCTACCCCAGAAAACAAATGCAAAGAAAACAAAATAATATCAATGAAAAATGTGCCCAATGCAGATCACATCATTCTTTGGATTTTACATTGGGACTGCCTCACATATTATACAAAAGTCACCCTGTATGTCATTATTAATGTGTAGACAGGGACACATGCCATGACTTGTTTCAACTGTGTAGTCATAAGTCATTGGTATTAGACTTACATTAACTTCTTCTCACATGGCAGAGAACATGTAGCTAGGCAGGTAAGATGCTAGATCTGAGTGTGCACATAGGATTAATGCTGTATGTTTTATTCCATTCACCAAGTGCCCTTGATACAGTTGCATTCTGATATAAATGTATCTCTATGCAAACTGTGACCTAGGATTACATAAGACTGCTAGATAATCCCTGGGATTCATGAAGCTTGCGCCAGGCACAGGCGTAGCATTGGCAATCTAACACCAAGTATGGCCGCCGAGCGATTCAGGTATGAGCTGTTTCCACGTGCACTACCAGCATACGCCACAGCAGGGCAGCAACTGGCGCTTGCATGCTAATTACCCCATGCACAGCAGTGTAGAATGCAAATGAAGGTATATAGCGATTCATGAAGTGGTGCAGGTGTAGTGTAAGCATGCAGAAATGTAAACCAAAAAAACTGTTTACATATTTTCAAACATAAAATCGGAGCCATGACAGCAGACCAGACTTACGTATTATAATGTTAATATATGCCAATGGCTAAATATATAGCCAATGGCATAAAAAACATGCACAACACATAAAAAAATAACATTTAATGTCATGGCCACACTAATGCAAAGTAAAATCGCAGTGCATTGGTGCGTAAATGGGACACAATGAAAATATATTTATATGTCATAAAACTGCAATGTAACACATTTCATGAATTCCCCATAATAGTCAATGGCACGCATGCTACATCACAACCATGGTGCAAGGGTTGCCAAGGGTCTGTGACAATGTTTTGCATGGTAACTAGGAATTAGTAGTCAATGCCATGCAAATGAATCAAGTAATACTGAATCGCAAAATCCCCGCTGGCGTAAGGATGAACCTCACAGTGTAGCGGTACAACACCGAGGTGTGGCCTGGAGATAAACATGACATCAAGAGAGGGATGCGCCACCTTAGCTGTAAGCACATTGGAGCATTGCTAATCAGGGTTGCCTATTGCTAAGCAAAGACGCAGGATTGGGGTGTGGAAGTAGCCATAGCTTTGCTTAGCTGAGAGCATACAAGGTAACCAAACGTGCCTGTGAACGTGGATGAAAATACACCCGAAACCTGGTAAACAGCTGTGCGCGGTGTGTACCACAGCTGAAACAAGAAGGATACGGGAAGACAATAAGGAAATGCTGCAGCATGGTAATTGGAGTATAAATGAGTAATTAACACCTAGGAACTCACAGTGGGCCATTGACAACCGCTAACAAGGCTGCCTGCAGCTACCTGCAAAACAGGAAAGGGGAGGTGCTGTATTGCAAAGAAAAGAGGACTGTCACAGCAGAACAAAGCAAACTTGCAGTAGATCAGCTACATAACACATTTTGCTACACAATCCTGGGTTGGGAAAGTACAAAACAAGAAAGCAGGCAGCTGGATGCATGCCTGACAATGGGAGGGGAATTGGGTTGAAAAATGAAGTAAAGGGCAATAGATGAATCACGGCAGCCAAGTGTAAGTCATCACCAAAGGCCCCAGAATAGCAGTACCTACTGTAAAACCTATAATTAAGATACCCTGCAACTGGAATTGCACATACACACTCAATTACACCAGCAGCATCCATTGCACAATAGTATAAAGTGTGAAAGCCCCACAAACACACTTGTGTATTCCCAGATACTCTGCACCATTGGTGTATACAGATGGGGAACTTTTAATATGTACATGTTAGGGGCTGCCATAGCTTTGATTCACCAGCATGTGTTGGAGACTGACGGTGGTGTGGAGGATGATGCTGACAAGCATCTCAGGCACCGGAGGAGGAGAAGAGTGTATAGACCCAGGGTAACCTGCCAGGGGCTACATGATCTGGAGATAGTAGAGCATTACAGGGTGGACAGGGACACCATACAGCAACTTGTTGAGCTGTGCCAGCCATGACTCAGAGCCAGAAATAATAGAGGGTGACCCATCCCAGTGGACACGAAGGTATGTGTAAGCTTGAGAATACTAGCCACAGGTACCTTTCAAAGGCCAACTGGGGATATCATGGGGATCTCACAGGCATCAGCATCCAGGGTACTCCACCAGTTCCTGGACCATGTTACCACATGCCAATGAGCACATATACTTCCCCCGAATGCAGGATGAGTTGGTCAGCAATATGCGTCTCTTCCACCATGTGGCAGACTACCTGGAGGTACTGGGTGCAATAGACTGCATGCACATATACATCAAGACACCACCTGGTGAGCAGGGTAGGCACTACATAAACTGCAAGGGATACCCCTCCATCAACTGCCAGGTTGTGTGCAATGCCCAGGGAATTATCATGGATGTGTGTGCTGACAGCCCTGGAAGCTATCACGACTCCCACATCTGGCATGCCTCACAGCAGTATCAGGTATTTGCCAGGGGGGACATCCCATATGGCCACCTGGTGGGGGATGCTGGCTATGCACTGGAACCGTGGATGATGACTCCCATCAGAAATGCACACACAGCCATGCAAGAATGCCATAATGAGGCACACGCACAAACCAGAATCATCATAGAGCGTGTGTTTGGGATGCTGAAATCATGGTTCCATTGCTTGGACATATCTGGTGGAGCCTTGCAGTACTCTCCAGGCACATGTGCCCACATCTTCATAGTATGTGCCATGCTACACAATATGATCCTGCAGAAACAGCTGCAGCAGGGACAGAATGGTGAAGGCCCTCACAGCCCACCACCATTGCCAAGGGCTCCACAGGCACAGAGGGTCTCAGACCATGAACACCCTGTGCCAGCCCCAGTAGGCAGATGTTGGCATGCCCAGTATGCCCATGCCTTGGCAAAGAGGGAACGTATAGCACACACACTGACAGTGTAGGCACCTATGGACTGACACCCTTCTCCATCTGCACACACAGCAAACATGAATGGCACACACACATGACCACCTGTAAATTGTCATGTATAGGTGGTCTACTGTCTGCATCCTACATAGGCAGCCCTCAACTATTGTACACACAGCTGCCATTGGCACAAGGTAAGTCAATACCTGAACAGTAAATTAAGCTATCAGCATGTGTTGATACTGTATGTATAGGTTCATAGGTACATAGGTAGGTACATGCCTAGCTGCCCAAGGCCATTCATAAGCATAGCCAAAATGTGTCTGCTGTCGCCAACCCATTGATTAACTAACTGTCCCTCTGTGGAGCAGAGCCAATTGTGGGATCCCTTTGGTGTATCCACTGTTCCCCACCCACTATGCAAGGATTCCCTGGAGTGTTAGTGAGGGGTTCTGTATAATGTAATCAGGGATGTAGTTCCAAATCATGGGGAGTACCCATGACAGGAATCTGTCACTCCAGCATCTCCCAGTTATGGTTGTGGCAAGGTGTAGCTCATTACAATATGTAGCTCACTGTGACATGGATGCCCATAGGTGGAGCATATCCATTAAGCCCGACTTGGACACGGCTTTTTTGGCCAGCAAATATCATCTCTGAGTAAACGAGACGCCACTGAGTAATGCAGTCTGGCAGCATAGGACACATGTCTGAGGGCATTATCCCTCTATGCGAGGTACATTCATGGCCCTTCCAGCTATCAGATGTGTCATCTGAGGTACATCCAAAATGGCTTATCATACTCGATGATGGGATTGATGATTGATGAGTAAAGGGGCACAATAACCTAAGTCTGTTTAGATGTGAACCCTTAAGTAATCAGATGGCCTACACAGATGGATGTCCTAACTAATTCACACATATGACTGTCAAAGAAGAGATCACTAAGTAATGTAGTCCCCACATACCCATTAAATCATCTGAATTATAGTGTCTGCCACTCATGTGTTAATATGTGTGTGTGTAGTTTCCCAAAATGGAATGACCATGCAGTATGTGGCCTTTAGCTGGAGGCCATCACTCTGACACCCTGTGTTGGTCTATGTGAGGCCCTTTGAAGGATGTCTGTGACAGCTGGACTGTCAGTTATGGCTCCCAGTCTGCAGTAATTGCCAAACACGGCCTGCTGTAGTCCACCTGTGTTAGCCTGTACATCTGAGAAGTATATGGCAAACAGTAGGGGTCCCAGGACTGAGTCCTGTGTGACACCAGTTGTGACTGGTCAAGAGTTGGACCTGGAGGCTGCTAGGCTTACCAAGTGGGTTGTGAGTGTAAGCCTGTTGGCAAACCAACCTGTGATGTATGGGTGTATGTACTGGCTGCTGAGTGTAGAAATAATACTTGAGTCGGGAATGGTGTCAAAACCCTTGGCGAGGTCCAGGTAGCATGTGTGAACTACCACACCCCACATCTAAAGTCTAGGTGACTGTAAGATGTCAAACTGGTTCAGTAGGCATGATCTGCACTCAGTCAAGCTGATCTAGGTTGGGTCAAGTGTCTGGAGGTTACCATTGTCTATGTTAATGAGTGCCATGAGGATGCGCTTCATAGTCGTGCAGCTCAGGCTACTCAGGCTTATGGGGTGGAAGTTATCATGGTCAGTTGTGTCGCCACCTTGGTAGAGTGGAATAGCTGTTGCCATGCACCAGTGAATGGCCATGTAGCCTGTGTAGAGGCTGATGCTGAATTGCTATATTAGGCAGGGGGTCACTTTGTCTTGTAGTGTCTGCAGGATGCAGTCTGGGACACCATCTGCCTCCATTAATGCTCTGTCATACCATTTGAAAGGGCCATTACCACCTGTATGTCTCAGATGTCTGGGAAACTGTACATTTGGGTATTGTTGTGGGCCCAGTAGGGGGTGAAGCTTGCTCCGAATGTATCATCAAGTGTGTTGGTGATATCAGTAGGGTAAGTATATTCAGTGCAATATTGCACCAGCACAGTGCAAATCTGTATGTTACTGCTTACATCCTTGACATAGCCAAAGAAGCCTTTGTGGTCATATTCCAAATCCATGCCTATTTACCTGTGGATGTCAGCCTTGGATGATTACATGAGTAACATAAGTATCTTGGAAATACTGGTCATGGATGCCTGCATGTCTTGGGATTTGCTGTTGTTCTGGACTACTGTCCTACTTCTGTTGTATAGCATGTATAAGGCAGGGGTTCAGCATACTGGTGTCCTTGTGTAGGAGTAGCGAGTCCTGGTTTACCATTGATGGCATGACCCATACATCTTTGTAGGTGCTTATAGAGTGCATTCGTAATTCTGTCTGTATCTTGAGCAGTGTCATCCCTGAGCATGGGGGCTGTGAACCCTCCCACCTCTGTCATTAGTACTGTGAATTTAGCTGTAGGAAAGGTATTCACTGAGTTGTCCTTGGGTGGGGGAGATGGTTGGGAGTGGAAATCATCAGTGAATAGTTCATGGTCAGATCTAAACAGTGACTGGTTTACCTCTTCTGTAGTGCACCTGTTGCACGTCAGTGATTATCACTTCTAGTATGTTTTCACCTCTCATCAGTCCATCTACCAACTGATATATGGTGATAAATCCCAGGAAGTGCTGGGCCTGGAAGTGAATACTCGAGTAGGTTATCCAGTTAATTGTAGGGTAGCCGACATTCAGCAATAACAGGGTGTCTGGTAGGACTGCCATGTGTACCACTGTCTCCAGATAGTTGTAGTGGTGCTCCTGGGTCATGGAGGGTTATCTGTAGCAGCTCACAGTTTGCATTGCAGTCGTGGCTGATGTTAGCTGCACATGGATGATCACAGAGGTCTCATTCTGCACCACTAACTTGGAGGTGTAGGTATCCCCGATTAATATGGATACACCCCCTCCATGTCTGTGCCAGTCCATGTACAGTGGCTGAAATGTGTGTTATGGGTTGTAGTCTGGTAGTGCCAGTGTGCTCACAGGAGCCTTATACAGGTCCCAGTCACAGAAGAGATGTAGATGTTGTCCATATTGAGGGGTGCTGTGAGTGCGTGCATGTTGTGAGTACTACCCCTGGTGTTAAGTAGCCTAACCCTCATTGGTTCCGCTATAGTGCAGTTAATGGAGGTAAGATTCACCTCTGAGACCTGCCTAAAAATGGCACCATGGGGGCGCCAATAGCCTTGCCCAGCATTCCAAAGCCTTAGGCTGACACATGCAAGTTGGTATGGTATTGTTGCAGGCATGTATCCCATCTGTGCTGGTGTCCCATCTTTCCTGTAGGTAACCTACAGTTAAGCAATACAAAGCCTGAAACCTATACATGTCCACTAGCTTCCAGGATAGGCTTTTGGAGTGATTATGTATCAGTAGTCTGTATGCTATTGCTGTACGTAACTGTTGTCTGACTACATGGTGAATTTACACTGTATATTGTGATCAGAAAACTCTGTATAATCACATATGATGTTGGAGATGGCCTGCACTGTAGAGGTTCACAGATAGGTAGTAGGCTATCTGCCCAAGGCCATTTAGAAGCATAGCTACAGTGTGGTGGCTTTACCTGCACCATTGATGAAGTAACAGAACCTCTGTCAAGCATAGCCAATGAAGTGATTCCAGGCAGAGTTGCTGAAAGCTGTTGAAGACTGGGGTCCTGTAGGGTGATAGGGGCACATAGTGATCTCGAAAGGGCATGTTAACATGACAACCCAACAACATTCAATTTCTCCAACAGGTCTTGCAGCTGGAAAACTGGAGTGGCTCCCCCACACCCTGGCTGTATGTGTCTTGGACACATGATCCAAGGGGTCTATATACTGTTGGCCAGTCACACATCAAGGTTTCCCCTGAAGTGTGTCAGTGAGTGGCTATGCCAAATGTAGTTAGGATGTTAATGTATAGTCTCTCAATTCATGTGTCATGTTGGTATTTTGAGAAGCTCACTGGATGTGGATGGCTCCGCCTGTTGTGTAGCCAAGCTTACACATAGGATTCATGGACATAGGAAATAGGCAGAAGGAACGTTAATGTCAATAGTGTAATGGCTACAGTATTTGCATAATATCTGTGCAGTCCTGGTTCAAATCCCAATAAAGTCAGAGATGATTTACATGTTACATAGTATACCTTAACCACAGCTTGCATATATAGGTAGTATTCCACAGAATAATAAACATTTGGGACACACAACAGCTGAAATGTGCGTTAATCACCCTTGCACTACCAGTGCCTGCTCTGAGAGGTAAAATGACCACTGCCAGGATTAGAACATACAACCATGTATTCAATCTTCACAATAACCTACCACTAAGCTACCTGAGATATACCAACAGCAGTTGTGTATTCTGACAGGTTAAAACACAAAAGTGAGGAATGTGTGGAAATTGGACAAACCACCATGTACCCAATGAAAGGTGTAGGCTATATATATATATATATATATATATATATATATATATATATATATATATATATATATATATATATATAGAGATATATATATAGAGAGGGAGAGAGGGAGATATATGTCGATATATGGGGATATATATATATATATATATATATATGTAGATATATAGATAGGTTAACAACATCTACATAACCATGGAGGTACATATAAATGGGATACCTACCAAATATAGAATGCTTGACATACTGACGCGCATAATCATGAGGCTTAAAGACCGAAAGACCACAGTACCGAAACACCAAAAGTGCGAGGTTTAAAATCCCGATGTTAAGGGACATTTAGTTAGTGCTTCTGGTGTTGCGCTTCAGGTAGGTTACTGTGTGTAAGTGTGTTTCTGAGGGCTGTAGTGTGTGTAAGTGTGAGTTCTGAATGTGGTGTGTGTTCCTGAGGGAATGTAATGTGTGGGTGTGGGTTTGCTTTGTGCGTCTGTTTGTGCGATCTCGGAGGTAAAATATTAAAGTAAGGGGGGTGCAGCCACCCACATGGGGTGTGTAGGGGGGCTTGCCCACCTGCTCATATGTAGTGTAAGATGATTTGTTTGGATGTGGTGGGTATCAGTGTGTCTATGTCTGCGTGTGTGTGTTCCATGTTTGTGTTACTTACGCGAGTTTGACTGTCGCTGTCGGTAATGTGGGGTATGGGAGTCTGGGCCCGGTATTGTGGGCGTCGGAATTGTGTGCATTCAGGATTCAGTAGGTATCCCATATACAGTGGTTGAAGTGTTCATATATGAGTATAACATGGACCATAGCAATCACACATTCCGCCACAACCAAACTTTATGAACAAAGGATATGGAGAGTATATGCCTATACACTATTACAAATATGTGCTATGGACATGAGCCAAAGATAGGGTTACCACCTGTCCCACTTTGGGCGGTTGTGTCCTGACCAAAAATATTAAATGTGGCAAATGTCCTAAGATTGTAGGACATAATTATGTCCCATATGTAATGTAATAGTTGCATACAATAGTTATTTCTGTATCTAAACTACCTACATGTTACAAGAAACAGGATAAGCAACTAAACTGCTACAAGAATAAGCTTATATTTAGGCAAAAAAGGAAAGTTCTACCCTTTGTACTGACCGTGGGTTTGTGTTGGCCTGTAAAATCTGATGTGTGTCCTGAAAATGTCCCACTATGGCCATTTGAAAAGGTGGCAACCCTAGCCAAAGAGGGTCAGTCACCAACACAACTCCAATGACTGCAAATACCAATGACAGAAATACACAGACAGCTGTCATATAGCAACACTTTATTACATTCCGATGTATTGCCGAAAGGATTAAAGGACTAACATCACCTGCATGCTATACAGGAATCAATTAACAGTGCCTTAATGAATCAGCCTGCAATTACCATAGTATTAGTCCACTAAAGGATAGGGGTTCAAATAGGGAAGGAACCCTCACACACATATCGATTATGTGTAAAAGCAGTTCCTACACACCTGTATCTGCTATGTACACCCACCAACATCTCACCTACACCCAAACCAATTACAATACAAACTGTAATAACATCACAAATCATTCATTCACTGTACGACATTTGCAGAAGCCTTAACATACCTTGTCAGAGACACACTAACATGCCTCTATGTGAAATATTTGCTGTTATACAATGGAACAGCTTCTGATGTTTACAGGTTTGTTTGCACTAATCCCGTTTCAGAGGGTTGTGTGTACACCAGGAAGTGTTACCAATTACTGATTAACAGCACAGTATGATACACATGTACACCAAACCAAAGATGTCTGGTGAGCACACTGTAAACCACCTAACATTTCATGCATAGCCATACAGCCTTGACCTGCCCAAACATCCTTGCCAGACTGAAACATCTGCAGAAGCATCAGGTACAAACAAACCCTGCATAAGTAGCAATGTTCTGAAATATAACAGCTGTACTCACATGTAGAACAACATCTTCTAGCCATTACACACAATCCACTGGAGTCATGAAGCTAATATATCTCTGTCTGTCTACATATAGCTGTTGAAATGCATCACAAACAACACATCCAGGCCGTCTTCCTCGAAAGCAAGGCAAAGGGACAACGCCCAAATGGAGTTCTCAATTATACACCACTGTTGCCATGGTATTGGCTAATGGAGTAGCTGCACAGCTGATGTGCATCTAATTAACTACTTTGGAACACCAATTGGTGGTCAGGATAGCACATGTTACCAATATTTAACTATAAAAGGATGGCTTATCACACATTCAAACCATCTGTATATACCAGCAGAACATTACAAAGAAGATTGAAACACAAACTGAAAATGATTGAAATAACAGTCAACAACACCTCAGGTTACTAATAAGGTATGTAGAACACTCAGTATGTCTGTGTATGCAGTACCTGTTTTGTAATATTTAAAGTGTACGCAATGCATATAGTGGAAACAGTTATCTTGTAGTGATGTATTGTTGAGCATAGTAACGCTTGTAGTATTTATGTGTGTACTGCTGTAGGTCACAAGGCAAACACTGCATACAACACAAGGGATGCTATATAAGGGCTTTGAACCCAACAATTCCTCACCAGCCGCTGTCAGTGGCAGGGTTGGTCCAACAAGTATGTGCTATAACAGGGGATAATATATGTTTATATATTGTAACAGTAGGCATATGTATGGGTGTATTACTGAGAATAACATGTCAAAGGTTAGCCTACTGTGCAATTATGATTTGCATTGTGGGATATTGTGCAAATAACTGTGTAATGTACAGTATTGTAGGCAGATATATATTACATTTTAGATAGCATTACTGTTATGTTAGGCAAACATTAGTTATGTCTATTGGCATTTACAATACACAATAACAGGATACATATGACTTGTAGTCACCCAACAGTTTATCAGCATGCTAGCAAAGTAAAATGGAAGAGCTAGTTAACTATCCATGCACATAAGACATGTAATAAGTTCAAAGGTAGGTACTAGGCTGTCTGCCCAAGGGTATTTATAAGCCTAGCTAGAGTGTGTTGGCTTCCGCCTCCCCCTTAGGTTAGTTCCCTGTGCATCTGAACAGCAGAGCCAATAGTTCCCTGTGCCTCTGTCCAGCAGAGCCACTGCAGTGATCCCCGGGGTACATGTCTGTCTCCCATCCACCTGTCAAGGTTTCTCTTGAAGAGTGCTAGTAAGGGGCCCTGCCTGATGTACATTGGAATCATGTTCCAAAGCATGGGGAGTCTCTGGGTCACAAATCTATCCCTCCAGCACATCCAAGTTATCATTGTGGTTAGGTGTATATCCCTAGAGCATGTGGCTCTCAGGGGCTTTTGTTTAGGTGGAGCATATCCAGCAATACTGGGTTGGACATGGGCCTTGTATGTCAAGCAGAGATCACCTGTGAGTACGCAGTATGCAACCGAGTACAGCTGGAGTTTTTTAAGTTGGGCTGCATAGGTCATCTGCTTGAGGTCAGTAATCCTCTTTGTGTGGTACTGTTGTAGTGTTCCAAGCTGTTGCAGTTATCTTGTAAGGTACACCCAAAACGGGGTGTTGTATCCTTTAATGGGTCTAATAAGTCATGAGTAGAGAGGCACAATGGCCACCTTTGTTCTGGATGTGAATCCATTTGAGATTAGGGGGGCAGGTAGAAGGATATTTTAACCACCTTGGCATTATGGTTATCCAATGAGAGATTGCTATCTACTTGGGTTCCCAAATCCCTTATTACCTTTTTTTGTATGTAGGAGACTAGCACCTATGTGGTAGTCTGCGGGTAATTAGTTTTATCCAAAGGGGATGACTATGCACTTTTTGGCATTCAGCTGGTGGCCATGATATTGACACCAGGTATCCATCTCAGTGCGACCCTTGTGGAGGGTGCGTGCATCAGCTGGGGAAACAATTATGGCCCCTAGTTTGCAGTCGTCTGCAAACCTTTTCAGCCAAAGTCCTCCTGTGCTTGCCTGTACCTCAGAGAAGTATATACCGAACATGAGGGGTCCTAGGACTGAGCCCTGGGGGATGCCACTTGTAACTGGTTTACAGTCGGACCTAGGGTATACAACTCCCACTGTGTGGGTTCTGTCCATGAGCCACTTTGCAAACCATCTCATGATGTAGGGGTTAATGTTCAGGTGGATGGGTATGTCGATAATACCGGATGGGGATTGGTGTTGAAAGCCTTTGAGAGATCAAGGTAGGCTGTCTGGACCTCCTTACCCTCATCTAATGCCTTGGTAACTGTCTCAAAGAAGTCCACCAGGTTTAGGAGGCATGGTCTGCCCTTAACAAAGCCAAACTGGGAGGGGTCAAAGGTTTGGAGGTACCCAATGTCTCTGTGACTGAGATCCATGATGATGTGCTCCATAGCCTTGCAGACCAGGCTAGTCAGGCCTATAGGGCAAATGGTCCCGTGGTCCATTGTGGCACCACCTTTGTGGAGGGGGATAACTGTTGCTGTGTGCCATTCAGGGGGCACAAAGCCTGATGTGAGGCTATTATTGAACATGGTGCGTATTTGGGGAGCCAGTTCGTTCTAAAGTTCATGTAAAACGCAGCCTGGGATGTTGTCCGGTCCCAGGGATGCTGTGATATTGGCTTTAGAGAGTGCAGCTTTTACCTGAGTAGTTGTGATTACAGGGACTCTGCATTCTTCCTGTATAGATATGGGCCCTTTAGGGAGTGAGAGGGGGGAAAGTAG
>NC_056732.1:1322494670-1322521051 GCF_019279795.1 Protopterus annectens
GTGTGTGTGTGTGTGTGTGTGTGTGTGTGTGTGTGTGTGTGTGTGTGTGTGTGTTTTAATGTCTACTCATGTGTGTGGAGGCAGGTGGGGGGTGATTGAATGGGGTAGCAATGGCTACATAATATGGCCACAGCAGTTAAATGCCATCTGCATGTCACAGAATCGGGCTAGGCTTATAATTGCCCCAGGGCAGATAGCCTAGTATGAACCTATGAACCTATGAACCTATGGTAGTAACTGTGATTCAGAGACATGCATATTGGCTGATAATGAAGTTTTTACTCATCACATCTATCATTTCTGTGAATAAATACTGTGCTGCGGGACCAGGGCCCTTTAGTACTAGGCTCTTTCATGAATTCCTGTGCTGATATTAGCAAAATGAAACCAGACCATTCCATTTCCTGTATCCACCTGGTAGATGCACATGTTGAAAACACTCCCCGGGATTCATGAAGCTTGCGCCAGGCACAGGCGTAGCATCGGCGATCTAACTCCAAATATGGCCACCGAGCAATTCAGGTACAAGCTGTTTCCACGTGCACTACCAGCATATGCCAGAGCTGCGCAGCTTCCGACACATGTATGCTAATTACCCCATGCAAAGCAGTGTAGCATGCAAATGAAGGTATATAGCGATTCATGAAGTAATGCAGGCGTAGCGTAAGCATGCAGAAATGTAAACCAAAAGAAGGTTTACATTTTTTCAAACATAAAATAGAGTCATGAAAGCGGACCAAACTTACATATTATAATGTTAATATATGCCAATGGCTAAATATATAGCCAATGACATAAAAAAATGCACAACACATAAAAAAATAATATTTAATGTCATGGCCACACTAACGCAAAGTAAAATCGCAGTGCATTGGTGCACAAATGGGATCACAATGAAAATATAGTTATATGTCATAAAACTGCAATGTTGCACATTTCATAAATTCCCCATAATAGTCAATGGCATGCATGCTACACCACAACCATGGCGCAAGGGTTGCTAAGAGTCTGTGACAGTGTTCTGTATGGTAACTAGGAATTAGTAGTCTATGCCATGCAAATGAGTCAAGTAATACTGAATTGCAAAATTCCCACCAGCCTAAGGATGTACCATACAGCGTAGCAGTACAACACCGAGGTGTGGCCTGGAGATAAACATGACATCAAGAGAGGGGTGTGCCACCTTAGCTGTAAGCACATTGGAGCATTGCTAATCCGGGTTGCCTGTTGCTAAGCAAAGCCGCAGGATAGGGGTGTGGAAGTAGCCATAGCTTTGCTTAGCTGAGATCACACAAGGTAACTGAAAGTGCATGTGAACGTGGACGAAAACATGCTCAAAACCTGGTAAACGGCTGAAACGGAAGGATACGGGAAGACAATAAGGAAATGCTGCAGCACGGTAATTGGAGTACAAATGAGTAATTAACACCTAGGAACTCACAGTGGGCCATTGACAACAGCTAACAAGGCTGCTAGCAGCTACCTGCAGAACAGGAAAGGGGAGGTGCCGTACTGCAAAGAAAAGAGAACTGTCACAGCAGAACAAAGCAAACTTGCAGTAGATCAGCTACATAACACATTTCGCAACACAATCCTGGGTTTGGAAAGTACAAAACAAGAAAGCAGGCAGCTGGATGCATGCCTGACAATGGGAGGAGAATCGGGTTGAAAAGTGAAGTAAAGGGCAATAGATGAATCACGGCAGCCAAGCGTAAGTCAACACCAAAGGCCCCACAATAGCAGTACCTGCTGTAAAACCCATAATTAAGATACCCTGCAGCTGGAATTGCACATACACACCCAATTACACCAGCACCATCCATTGCACAATAGTATAAAGTGTGAAAACCCCACACACACACTTGTGTATTCCCAGACACTCTGCACCATTGGTGTATACAGACAGGGAACTTTTAATATGTACATGTTAGGGACTGCCATAGCTTTGATTCACCAGCATGTGTTGGAGACTGACGGTGGTGTGGAGGATGATGCTGACAACCATCTCAGGCAGCGGAGGAGGGGAAGAGTGTTCAGACCCAGAGTAACCTGCCAGGGGCTACATGATCTGGAGATAGTAGAGCATTATAATGTGGACAGGGACACCATACAACAACTTGTTGAGCTGTGCTGGCCACACCTCAGAGCCAGAAATAACAGAGGGGAACCCATCCCAGTGGACATGAAGGTATGTGTAAGCTTGAGAATACTAGCCACAGGTACCTTTCAAATGCCAACTGGGAATATCATGAGGATCTCACAGGCATCAGCATCCAGGGTACTTCACCAGTTCCTGGATGCCATGTTACCACATGCCAATGAGCACATATACTTCCACCGAACGCAGGAGGAGTTGGCCAGCAATATGCATCTCTTCCACCATGTGGCAAAATACCCGGAGGTACTGGGTGCAATAGACTGAACACACATACAAATCAAGACACCACCCGGTGAGCAGGGTAGGCGCTACATAAACCACAAGAGATACCCCTCCATCAACTGCCAGGTCATGTGCAATTCCCAGGGCATTATCATGGATGTCTGTGCTTGCAGCCCTGGAAGCTATCACGACTCCTACATCTGGCATGCCTCACAGCTGTATCAGGTATTTGCCAGGGGGGACATCCCATATGGCCACCTGATGGAGGATGCTGGCTATGCACTGGAACCATGGATGATGACTCCCATCAGAAATGCACACACAGCCACGCAAGAATGCCATAATGAGGCACACGCAAAAAACAGAATCATCATAGAGCATGTGTTTTGGATGCTGAAATCATGGTTCCGTTGCTCGGACATATCTGGTGGAACATTGCAGTACTCTCCAGGCAGGTGTGCCCACATCTTCATAGTATGTGCCATGCTACACAATATGATCCTGCAGAAACAGCTGTAGCAGGGACAGAATGGTGAAGGCCCTCACAGCCCACCACCATTGCCAAGGGCCCCACAGGCACAGAGGGACTCAGACCATGAACACCCTGTGCCAGCCCCAGTAGGCAGATGGAGGCATGCACAGTATGCCCATGCCTTGGCAAAGAGGGAACATATAGCACACACACTGACAGTGTAGGCACCTATGGACTGATACCCTTCTTCACCTGCACACACAGCAAACATGGATGGCACACATACGACCACCTGTAAATTGTCGTGTATAGGTGGTCTACTGTGTGCATCCTACATAGGCATCCCTCAACTATTGTACACACAACTGCCATTGGCACAAGTTAAGCCAATACCAGAGCAGTAAATTAAGCTATCAGCATGTGTCGATACTGTATGTATAGGTTCATAGATACATAGGTAGGTACATGCCTAACTGCCTGAGGCCAGTCATAAGCATAGCCAAAATGTGTCTGCTGTTGCCACCCCATTGATTAACTAACTGTCCCTCTGTGGATCAGAGCCAATTGCGGGATCCCTGGGGTGTATCCACTGTTCCCCACCCACTCTGCAAGGATTCCCTGGAGTGTTAGTGAGGGGTTCCGTATAATGTAATCAGGGATGTAGTTCCAAATAATGGGGAGTATCCATGACAGGAATCTGTCACTCCAGCATCTTCCACTTATGGTTGTGGCAAGGTGTAGCTCATTACAGTTTGTGGCTCACTGTGGCATGGATGCCCATAGGTGGAGCATATCCATTAAGCCTGACTTGGACACGGCTTTGTTGGCCAGCAAATATCATCTCTGAGTAAATGAGATGCCACTGAGTAATGCAAGAGTTTATGCAGTCTGGCTGCATAGGACACATGTCTGAGGACATTATCCCTCTATGTGAGGTACGTTTGTGGCCCTTCCAGCTGTCAGATGTGTCTTCTGAGGTACATCCAAAATGGGTTATCATACTCGATGATGGGATTGATGACTGATGAGTAAAGGGGCACAATAACCTAAGTCTGTTTAGATGTGAACCCTTAAGTAATCAGATGGCCTACATAGATGAATGTCCTAACTACTTCGCACATATGACTGTCAAAGGAGAGATCACTATGTAATGTAGTCCCCACATACCCATTACGTCATCTGAATTATACTGTCTGCCACTCATGCGTTAATATGTGTGTGTGTAGTTTCCCAAAATGGAATGACCATGCAGTATGTGGCCTTTAGCTGGAAGCCATCGCTCTGACACCCTGTGTTGGTCTATGTGAGGCCCCCTGAAGGACATCTGTGACAGCTGGACTGTCAGTTATGGCTCCCGGTCTGCACTAATTGCCAAACATGGCCTGCTGTAGTCCACCTGTGTTAGCCCATACCTCTGAGAAGTATATGGCAAACAGTAGGGGTCCCAGGACTGAGTCCTGTGGGACACTAGTTGTGATTGGTCAAGAGTTGGACCTGGAGGCTGCTAGACTTACCATGTGGGTTCTGTGTGTAAGCCTGTTGGCAAACCAACCTGTGATGTATGGGTGTATGTACTGGCTGATGAGTGTAGAAATAATACCTGAGTGGGGAATGGTGTCAAAACCCTTGGAGAGGTCCAGGTAGTATGCGTAAACTACCACACCCCACACCTAAAGTCTAGGTGGCTGTAACATGTCAAACTGATTCAGTAGGCATGATCTACACCCAGTAAAGGTGGCCTGGGTTGGGTCAAGTGTCTGGAGGTTACCATTGTCTATGATAATGAGTGCCAAGAGGATGCACTCCATAACCATGCAGATCAGGTTACTCAGGCCTATGGGGTGGTAGTTACCATGATCTGTTGTGTCACCACCTTGGTGGAGTGTAATAGCTGTTGCCATGCACCAATGAATGGCCATGTTGCCTGTGTAGAGGCTGATGTTAAATTGCTATATTAGGCAGGGAGTCACTTTGTCTTGTAGTGTCTGCAGGATGCAGTCTGGGACACCATCTGCTCCCATTGATGCTCTGTCATACCATTTGAAAGGGCCATTACCACCTGTATGTCTCAGATGTCTGGGATACTGTACATTTTGGGTATTGTTGTGGGCCCAGTAGGGGGTGAAGCTTGCTCCGAATGTATCATCAGATGTGTTGGTGATATCAGTAAGGTCAGTATATTCATCGCAATATTGCACCAGCACAGTGCAAATCTGCGTGTTATTGTTTACATCCTTGACATAGCCAAAGAAGCCCTTGTGGTCATATTCCAAATCCATGCTTATTTACCTGTGGATACCAGCCTTGGATAATTACATGAGTAACATAAGTATCTTGCTAATACTGGTCACGGAAGTCTGCATGTCTTGGGATTTGCTGTTGTTCTGGACTACTGTACTACTTCTGTTGTATAGCCTGTATAATGCAGGGGTTCAGCAGACTGGTGTCCTTGTGTAGGAGTAGCTAGTCCTGGTTTACCATTGATGGCATGACCCATACATCTTTGTAGGTGTAGGTGCTTATAGAGTGCATTCATAATTCTGTCTGTATCTTGAGCAGTGTCATCCCTGAGCGTGGGGGCTGTGAACCCTCCCACCTCTGTCATTAGTACTGTAAATTTAGCTGTAGGAAAGGTATTCACTGTGTGTTCCTTGGGTGGGGGAGATGGTTGGGAGTAGAAATCAGTTAATAGTTCATGGTCAGATCTAAACAGTGACTGGTTTACCTCTGCTGTAGTGCACCTGTTGCACATGTCATTGATTACCACTTCTAGTATGTTTTCACCTGTCATTAGTCCATCTACCAACTGATGCAGGCCATATGAAGTGATAAATCCCAGGAAGTGCTGGGCCTGGAAGTGAATACTTGAGTAGGTTATCCAGTTAAGTGTAGGGTAGCCAACATTGACCAATAACAGGGTGTCTGGTAGGACTGTCATGTTTACCTCTATCTCCAGATAGTTGTAGTGGTGCTTCTGGGTCATGGAGGGTTATCTGTAGCAGCTCACAGTTTGCATTGCAGTTGTGGCTGATGTTAGCTGCACATGGGTGATCACAGAAGTATCATGCTGCCCCACTAACTTGGAGGTGTAGGTATCCCCAATGGATATGGATATACCCCCTCCATGTCTGTGCCAGTCCATGTACAGTGGCTGAAATGTGTGTTATGGGTTGTAGTCTGGTAGTGCCGGTGTGCTCACAGGAGCCTTATACAGGTCCCAGTCACAGAACAGATGTAGATGTTGTCCATACTGAGGGTTGCTGTGAGTGCGTGCATGTTGTGAGTACTACCCCTGGTGTTGAGTAGCCTAACCCTTATTGGTTCTGCTATTGTGCAGTTCATGGAGGTGAGATTCACCTCTGAGACCTGCTTAAAAATGGCACCATGGGGGCGCCAATAGCTTTGCCCAGCATTCCAAAGCCTTAGGCTGACACATGCAAGTTGGTATGGCACTGTTACAGGCATGTATCTTATCTATGCTTGTGTCCCATCTTTCCTGTAGGTAACCTACTGGTAAGCAATGCAAAGCCTAAAACATATACATGTCCACTAGCTTCCAAGATAGGCTTTTCGTGTGATTATGTATCAGTAGTCTGTATGCTATTGCTGTACTTAACTGTTGTCTGACTACATGGTGAATTTACACTGTATATTGTGATCAGAAAAGTCTGTATAATCATATATGATGTTGGAGATGCCCTGCACTGTAGAAGTTCACAGATAGTTAGTAGGCTATCTGCCCAAGGGCATTTAGAAGCATAGCTACAGTGTGGTGGCTTTACCTGCACCATTGATGAAGTAACTGAGCCTCTGTCAAGCATAGCCAATGAAGTGATTCCAGGCAGAGTTGCTGGAAGCTGTTGAAGACTGATGTGCTGTAGGGTGATAGGGGTACATAGTGATCTCAAAAGGGCATGTTAACATGACAAACCAATGGCATTCAATTTCCCCAACAGGTCTTGCAGCTGTAGAACTGGAGTGGCTCCCCCACATCTTGGCTGTATGTGTCTGGGACACAAGATCCCAGGGGTGTATATACTGTTGGCCAGTCACACATCAAGGTTTCCCCTGAAGTGTGTCAGTGAGTGGCTATGCCAAATGTAGTTAGGATGTTAATGTATAGTCTCTCAATTCATGCGTTATGTCGATATTTCGAGAAGCTCACTGGGTGTGGGTGGCTCCGCCTGTTGTGTAGCCAAGCTTACACATAGGATTCATGGACATACAAAATAGGCAGATGGAACGCTACTGTCAATAGTGTAATGGCTACAGCATTTGCATAATATCTGTGCAGTCCTGGTTCAAATCCCAATAAAGTCAGATATGATTTACATGTTACATAGTATAACTTAACCACAGCTTGCATATATAGGTAGTATTCCACAGAATAATAAACATTTGGAACATACAACTGCTGAAATGTGCGTTAATCCCCCTTGCACTACCAGTGCCTGCTCTGAGAGGTAAAATGACCACTGCCAGGATTAGAACACACAACCATGTACTCAATCTTCACAATAACTTACCACTAAGCTACCTGAGATGTACCAATGGCAGTTGTGTATTCTGACATGTTAAAACACAAAAGGGAGGAATGTGTGGAAATAGGACAAACTGGCATGTACCCAATGAAAGGTGTATGCTATATATACACACACATATATATATATATATATATATATATATATATATATATATATATATATATATATAGATATATATATATATATATATATATATAAATCAACATATATATATATATATATATATATATATATATATATATATATATATATATATATATATAAATCAACATATATATATATATATATATAGAGAGAGAGAGAGAGAGAGAGAGAGTGAGAGTGAGAGGGAGAGGGAGAGAGAGAGATATATGTTGATATATGGGGATATACATATATATGTGGATATATAGATAGGTTAACAACAGCTACATAACCATGGAGGTACATATAAATGGGATACCTACCAAATACCGAATGCTTGACATACCGACATGCATAATCATGTGGCTTAAAGACCGAAAGACCACAGTACCGAAACACCAGAAGTGCGAGGTTTAAAATCTCGATGTTAAGGGACATTTAGTCAGTGCTTCTTGTGTTGCGGTTCAGGTAGGTTACTGTGTGTAAGTGTGTTTCTGAGGGCTGTAGTGTGTGTAAGTGTGTGTTCTGAGTGTGGTGTGTGTTCCTGGGGGACTGTAATGTGTGGGTGTGGGTTTGCTTTGTGCGTCTGTTTGTTTGATCTAGGAGGCCAAATATTAAAGTGGGGAGTGTAGGGGGCACAGCCACCCACATGGGGGGTGTAGGGGGGCTTGCCCATCTGCTCATACATAGTGTAGGATGGTTTGTTTGGATGTGGTGGGTAGCAGTGTGTCTGTGTGTGCATGTGTGTGTGTTCCATGTTTGTGTTACTTTCGCGAGTTTGACTGTCGCTGTCAGTAATGTGGGGTATGGGAGTCTGGGCCCGGTACTGTGGACGTCGGAATTGTGTGCGTTCGGGATTCCATAGGTATCCCGTATACAGCGGTTGAAGTGTTCACATATGAGTATAACATGGACCATAGCAATCACACATTCCACCACGTCCAAGCTTTATGAACAAAGGATATGGAGAGTATATGCCTATACACTATTACAAATATGTGCTATGGACATGAGCCAAAGATAGGGTTACCACCTGTCCCACTTTGCGAGGGACAGTCCCTCTTTTGGCGGTTGTGTCCTGACCAAAAATATTAAATGTGGCAAATGTCCTGAGATTGTAGGACATAATTATGTCCCATATGTAATGTAATAGTTGCATACAATAGTTCTTTCTATATCTAAAATACCTACATGTTACAAGAAACAGGATAAGCAACTAAACTACTATGAAAATAAGCTTATATTTAGGCAAAAAAGGAAAGTTCTATCCTTTGTTCTGACTGTGGGTTTGTGTCGGCCTGTAAAATCTGATGTGTGTCCCGAAAATGTCCCACTATGGCCATTTGAAAAGGTGACAACCCTAGAAAGAGGGTCAGTCAACAACACAACTCCAATGACTGCAAATACCTATGACAGAAATACACAGCTTTCATGTAGCAACACTTTATTACATTCCGATGTATTGCCGAAAGGATTTGAGGACTAACATCACCTGCATGCTATACAGGAACCAATTAACAGTGCCTTAATGAATCAGCCTGCAATTACCATAGTATTAGTCCACTAAAGGATAGGTGTTCAAATAGGGAAGGAACCCTCACGCACATATCGATTATGTATAAAAGCAGTTTTTACATACCTGCATCTGCTATGTACACCCATCAAGATCTCCCCCACACCCAAACAAATTACAATACAAACTGTAATAGGTTCATAGGTTCATAGGTTGGTACTAGGCTATCAGCCCTAGGGCCTATACAAGCCTAGCCATAACAATTCCCTGGCTATTTCTTCCCACACTATTTACTTCCCTGGACCCCTGTCTAGCAGGGCAACTGACATGATCCCCGGGGTGAATTTCCTTTCTCCCATCCAATCATCAAGGTTCCTTTTGAAGAGGGCCCGAGAGGCACTTTGCTTGACATGTATGGGCAATCTATTCCAGAGTCTGGGGAGTCTGTGGGTCAGGAACCTATCCCTCCAGCATGTTTTGTTTATTGTGTTGACAAGGTTTAGATCCCTGGAGCGTGTGGCTCTGAGTGATTGGGATTTCTTTAAGTGTAGCATGTCCAACAGCTCTGGGTTTGACATGGCCTTGTATGTCAAGCAGAGATCGCCTCTGAGTAGACGATATGCGACAGAATATAGCTGGAGTTTTTTAAGGCGGTCAGCATAGGGCACCTGATTTAGGCCTGTGATTCTTTTAGTGAGGTATTTCTGCGGCCTTTCCAGTTGTTGCAGATGTCTTGAGAGGTACATACCAAACAGGGCATTGTTTTCTATAATGGGTCTAATGAAGGATGAGTACAGTGGGACAATGACCTCCTTTTTTCTGGATGAAAAGCCCTTAGTGATGAGGTGTGCCACATTGAAGGATTTCCTGACTGTTGTGGTGATGTGGTTATCGAAGGTGAGACCACTGTCCACCTGTGTCCCTAAGTCTCTTATCACACTTTCAGTGTTTAGTGTACTGCCACCTATATGGTAATTCACAGATACATGTTTTTTCGCAAAGGGGATAACTATACATTTCTTGGCATTGAGCTTGAGCCCATGGCTCAACACCAAGCATCTGTTTCTGTAAGGCCCTTTTGTAGACTATCCACATCATTTGGGGATTCAATAATGGCTCCCAGTTTGCAGTCATCTGTGAACTTTGTTAGCCAGAGTCCCTTAGTGTTGGCCTGTACTTCAGAGAAGTAGATGCCAAACAAGAGCGGTCCCAGGACTGAACCCTGAGGTACTCCACCTGTCACTTGTCTGGAGCTGGATTTGGAGTCGGTTACTTTTACAGTGTGGGTTCTTTCAGTAAGCCAGTTAGCAACCCATTGGGTGACGTAGGGATTAATGCCCAGTTTAGTAAGTTTATCTATGATTCCAGAGTGGAGGATGGTGTCAAAGGCCTTGGCAAGGTCTAGATAGGCTGTGTGGACCACCTTACCCTTGTCCATGGCTCTGGAGACTGATTCGAAGAAGTCAATCAGGTTCAGGAGACAGGATTGGCCCTTCACGAACCCAAACTGGGTGGAGTCCAGTGTTTGAAGGTTGCCAATGTCTTTGTTTATAAGTTCCATGATAATACACTCCATGGCCTTGCAGATAAGGCTTGTCAGACTGATGGAATGGTAGTTTCTGGGATCCAAGGTGGATCCCCCCTTGTGGAGTGGGATAACTGTAGCTGTGCACCACTCAGTGGGCACGAATCCTGACGTGAGGCTATGATTAAACATGACACTTAGGTGAGGTGCCAGTTCATTTTGTAGTTCATGTAGTACACAGCCCGGGATGTCATCTGGTCCCATGGATGCTGTATTCTTAGCTTTGAGAGTGTGTTTTTACCTGTGTGGCCATTATTACTGAATTTGGCAATCTTCCAGTATTGAGATGGGCCATTTAGGGGTGAGAGGTCAAGTTGGCACTGAATCGATCTGCCAGGATATTGGCAATATCCTTGGGATCAGTATATTTAATGCCATTCTGTTTTAGCTCAGAGCAGATCTGAGCATTGCCATTTAGATTCTTGACATAGTTATAGAATGCCTTGTGGCTGTCTTTGGAATCTTTGGCAATTTTATTTTCGTAACTAGCTTTGGAGGTTTTATGAGCGATCTCAGTTTCTTACTGAGGCTTGTAAGGGAGTTTTTTGCATCCTGGGATTTTCCTCTTTTTTGCAACAGTTTCTTCCTTTTACATCACAAATCATTCACTCACTGTACGACATCTGCAGAAGCCTTAACATACCTTGTCAGAGACACACTAACATGACCCTATGAGAAATAGTTGCTGTTATACAATGGAACAGCTGCTGATGTTATAGGGTTTGTTTGCACTAATCCCATTTCAGAGGGTTGTGTGTACAATGGGAAGTGTTACCAATTACTGATTAACAGCACAGTATGATACACATGTACACCAAACCAAAGATGCCTGGTGAGCACACTGTAAACCACCTAACATTTCATGCATAGCCATACAGCCTTGAGCTGCCCAAACATCCTTGCCAGACTGAAACATCTGCAGAAGTATCAAGTACAAACAAACCCTGCATAAGCAGCAATGTTCTGAAATATAACAGCTGTACTCACATGTAGAACAACATCTTCTAGCCATTACACACAATCCATGGGAGTCATGAAGCTAATATATCTCTGTTTGTCTCCATATAGCTGTTGAAATGGTTCTACCTCACATAAACGAAACACCAAAACACAGACAACGCAATCACCGAAACCACATAACCGACAGTACAAAAACACGAAATTCCACATGCCCGACAACGAAATAACCGACGGTACACAAACACGAAACCTCATACACTTCACACACCACAATCAACAAACAAAACACATTCCCCGTCCAAAAACCATACACAACACAAGCACACAAAATCCTACAAACCCACACTAAACCTCACATACACAACTACCTACAACCCTAACAACTCTAACCCTGAGGTCTGTCACTGCACACTTACCTGACCCGCTCCCTAACCCTAACTCACTTATCCCGCCCCTAACCCAAACACAATCACTACTTTTACACTTACCTGACCGCTCCCTAACCCTAACTCACTTATCCGCCCCTAACCCAAACACAATCACTACCGACACTTACCTGACCCACTCCTAACCCTAACTCACTTAACCCACCCCTATCCACACTTACCTTACTGCACCCTAACGTCCGTCACTACCGCATACTTACACAGCCTTTTCCCATTTCGGCATCCTCGGCGTCGGTGCTTTCATCCGTCGGGTCGGTCTTCTGCTTGTCGATCTTCTAGGTCCCGTCGCGTCAGTCTTCTGCGCTGTCGATCTTCTGGGGCTCGCGATTTCCATGTCGATGTTCCGGCGTGTCATTGAAGTGAGGTAGAACCGTTGAAATACATCACAAACAGCACATCCAGGCCGTCTTCATCGAATGTAAGGCAAAGGGACAACACCCAAGTGGAGTACTCAACTATACACTACTGTTGCCATGATATTGGCGAGTGGAGTAGCTGCACAGCTGATGTGCATCTAATTAACTACTTTGGAACACCAGTTGGTGGTCAGGATAGCACATGTTACCGATATTTAACTATAAAAGGATGGCTTATCACACATTCAAACCATCTGTATATACCAGCAGAACGTTACAAAGAAGATTGAAACAAACTGAAAAGGATTGAAATAACAGTCAATGACACCTTGGGTTACTAATACGGTATGTAGAACACTCAGTATGTCTGTGTATGTGGTACCTGTTCTGTAATATTTAAAGTATACACAATGCATATAGTGGAAACAGTTATCTTGTTACAAACACAAGGTTCGGGGTTTGAGTCTCACAAAGGATAATGGGCTAGGCTTAAAATGGCAGTTAGCCTAGTACTAATCTATGAACCTATGTAGTGCTGTATTGTTGAGCATAGTAACGCTTGTAGTATTTATGTGTGTATTGCTGTAGATCACAAGGCAAACACTGCATACACCACAAGGGATGCTATATAAGGGCTTTGAGTCCAACAATTCCTCAAAAGCCGCTGTCAGTGGCAGGGTTGGTCCAAGTATGTGCTATAACAGGGGATAGTATATGCTGATATATTGTCACAGTAGGCATATGTATGGGTGTATTACTGAGAATAACATGTCAAAGGTTGGCCTACTGTGCAATTATGATTTGCATTGTGGGATATTGTGCCAATAACTGTGTAATGTACAGTATTGTAGGCAGATATATATTACAAGTTACATAGCATTACTGTTATGTTAGGCAAACATTAGTTATGTCTATTGGCATTTACAATACACAATAACAGGATACATATGACTTGTAGTCACCCGACAGTTTATCAGCATGATAGCAAAGTAAAATGGAAGAGCTAGTTAATTATCCATGCACATAAGACATGTAATAAGTTCAAAGGTAGGTACTAGGCTGTCTGCCCAAGGGTATTTATATGCCTAGCTAGAGTGTGTTGGCTTCCACTACCCCCTTAGGTTAGTTCCCTGTGCCTCTGAACAGCAGAGCCATTAGTTCCCTGTGCCTCTGTCCAGCAGAGCCACTGCAGTGATCCCCGGGGTACATGTCTGTCTCCCATCCACCCATCAATGTTTCTCTTGAAGAGTGCTAGTGAGGGGCCCTGCCTGATGTACATTGGAATCATGTTCCAAAGCATGGGGAGTCTCCAGGTCAGGAATCTATCTGTCCAGCACCTCCTAGTCATCGTTGTGGTTAGGTGTACATCCCTAGAGCATGTGGCTTTCAGGGGCTTCTGTTTATGTGGAGCATATCCAGCAATACTGGGTTGGACATGGGCCTTGTATGTCAAGCAGAGATTATCTGTGAGTATGCGGCATGCAACCGAGTACAGCTGGAGTTTCTTTAGTTGGGCTGTATAGGTCATCTGTTTGAGGTCAGTAATCCTCTTGGTGTGGTACTGTTGTGGTCTTCCAAGCTGTTGTAGTTGTCTTGTAAGGTACATCCCAAATGGGGTGTTGTATCCTTTAATGGGTCTAATAAGTCATGAGTAGAGAGGCACAATGGCCTCCTTTGTTCTGGATGCGAACCCATGAGAGATTAGGAATGCCACGTAGAAGGATATTTTAACCACCTTGGTATTATGATTATCGAAGGAGAGATTGCTATCTGCTTGGGTTCCCAGATCCCTTATTACCTTTTCTGTATGTAGGGGACTAGCACCTATGTGGTAATCCACGGGTAATTCGTTTTATCCAAAGGGGATGACTATGCACTTTTTGGCATTCAGCTTGAGGCCATGATATTGACACCAGGTATCCGTCTCAGTGTGACCCTTCCGGAGGGTGTCTGTATCAGCTGGGGAAAGAATTATGGCCCCTAGTTTGCAGTCATCTGCAAACCTTTTCAGCCAAAGCCCTCCTGTCCTTGCCTGTACCTCAGAGATGTATATACCGAACATGAGGGATCCTAGGAATGAGCCCTGGGGGATGCCACTTGTAAATGGTTTACAGTCAGACCTAGGGTATGCAACTCCCAGTGTGTGGGTTCTGTCCGTGAGCCACTTTGCAAACCATCTCATGACATAGGGGTTAATGTTCAGGTAGATGGCTATGTCGATAATACCAGAATGGAGAATGGTGTTGAAAGCCTTTGAGAGATAAAGGTAGGCTGTGTGGACCTCCTTACCCTCATCTAATGCCTTGGTAACTGTCTCAAAGAAGTCCACCAGGTTTAGGAGGCATGGTCTGTGCTTAACAAAGCCAAACTGGGAGGGGTCAAATGTTTGAAGGTACCCATTGTCTCTGTGGCTGAGATCCATGATGATGTGCTCCATAGCCTTGCAGACCAGGCTAGTCAGGCCTATGGGGCAATAGGTCCCGCGGTCCATTGTGGTGCCACCTTTGTGGAGTGGAATAACTGTTGCTGTGCACCATTCAGGGGCCACAAAGCTTGATGCAAGGCTATTACTGAACATGGTGCTTAGGTAGGGAGCCAGTACATTCTGAAGTTCGTGTAAAATGCAGCCTGGGATGTTGTCCAGTCCCATGGATGCTGTGATATTGGCTTTAGAGTGTGCAGCTTTTACTTGCATAGTTGTGATTACAGGGACTCTGAATTCTTCCTGTATAGATATGGGCCCTTTAGGAGGTGAGAGGGGGGAAAGGATGTTGGCAATATCAGTTGGTTCTGTAATGTTCGTGCCTTTGTGCTGTAACTCAGAGCAGATCTGGGTGTTGACATCGAGATATTTGACATAGCTATAGAATGCTTTGTGGTTATCCTTAGAATTAGTGGCAGTTTTGTTTCCGTAGCTAGCTTTGGAGGATCTTATAAGGGATCTCAGTTTCTTACTGAGGCTGACCAGGGAGCTCCTCCACACATGGGATTGTGCTGTCTTTTGTAACAGTGTCTTCCTTCTATTGTACAGTTTGTTTATGGCAGGGGACCACCAGATTGGCTTCTTTAATTAGGAGTATAGCATCTTGGTTCTGTTTGGGATAGCACGATCCATGCACTCATGTAAGTGCTTATAGAGTGCATTTGTGTAGGATTCATCAGTTGTAACTATATTGTCCATCTGCATGGGTGTCATGAAGTTCACCACATCTGTCTTAAGAAGCATGAAGTTGGCTTTGTAGAAATATTATACTGTGGTTTCCTTAATGGGGGATGGGGGCGGGATGTGGATATCAAGGGTGCTTAGCTTATGGTCGGATCGGACCAACGAGGAGTTGACTTCAGGTGTGGAACACCGGTCACTCATGTTGGTAATGCCTAGGTCTAGGATATTGTTGCCCCTGGTGGGTGTGTGGATAAGTTGATCCAGGGCATTGGTGTTTATGAATTCCAGAAAGCGTTGAGCTAATCAGTTGGTACACGAGTAGTTTTCCCAGTTAATGGTGGGGTAGGTGAAGTCGCCCATTAGTAGGGTGTTTGGTTGAACCCTAATAATTTGCAGTACATCAAGAAAAGAGGAGTGGGAATCTTGGGACATGGTGGGGGATCTGTAGCAAGCTACAATTTGGATTTCAGTTTAGCCCAGAGGTAGTTGCACTTGGATAACCTCGGATGCATTGTGCTAAGCAACTAGCCTGGATGGATGGATATCCTTAATGAATATGGACACACCTCTGCCTTGAGTGTTCTGGTCCAGGTAAGTTATAGCCTGGTAGTGCAGGGGTGATCTCTGAAGCCTTGAACCAGGTCTCAGTCACTGCACAGATATCGATGTTCTCCATTACAAGGAGTGCCTCAAGTGAGTGCATTTTGAGATTTAGACTTCCAGTATTTTGTAGCATTACCCTCAGTTTGTGCTTGCCTGTTCCTATTATGGTGGTGAATATGTTATTTGAACCTTGCCTAAAGAAGGCACTATAGGGGCAGCAAGAGCCTTAGCCAGTATCCGGAATCCCAGGGGCGACAGGTGCAGGCCATCTGTGGCAAAGCATTGTGGTCTGTTGACCATGTCATCCCAAGCAGACAGATACTGGATCCCCTTAGAATGACACCAGAGGATTAGCCAATTGTTGAAGTCAATAATTTTGTCCTCATACTGCGGTATCATTCTGGGTGATGGCAGAATGCTACTCAGGGCTTGGGTCATACCTGCCTGGCCTACAAGATCAGAGAGCTCTTCCATGTCTCTTTTCATGTAGTCCAGGGAAGTACGTCTCAGGTCATTCACACCAACATGGACAATGACAGAGTCATATTTGTAATTACCAGACAAATGCACTAAACCAGGATCCGGCACTATAAAGGTTGTCCAAAGTAGATAGCCAACAGCCCGTTGAGTTGATTTAATGAAAATTTATTGTCCAAACAATTAAAAACACCAACAAAAAGCATCCAAGTTCCTTGCAGTACAAAATGCAAACATTAAGCGCTTTCGTCTCCGCATCCGGAGACTTCATCAGAATAAAGTTAGATAAAATCAGTTTGCCTTATATACTCATTGCACTGCCCTAATTCAAGTCATAAATCAATAATCAATTAAGTAATTGAATAATTAATTTTGCACTCTGACAAACCAAATAGCATATAAACTGTTCTGCTCCATTTTAAAAGAAAAACGCTCCAATTAAAATTGGAATTAAAATTAAAATTAAGTTCTATTCACTTATTTCCTTTTCCAATCTCTTCGTAGTGTAACGCTCATGTTTGTGCAAAAATTGAACCCTACCTACTATTCATATAACAAGCCCTACCTGAATTGTGTTACATGCATTAAACTCTGGTATCATGAATAAAATAAATATAGTGTCCCAGAAACCATACGAACATGGTACTGTAATATTTGAAATGTTCCCAATTACATAAGTTTAAATTTAATAACAAATGGTTAAGAAAAACTGATAAAAGCTGCATTCCAATTGCAATATTAAAGTATTAAAATATTAAAACCAAAACCTGTGTTACACAAATTTGATGTGCACTTGTTATGAATAAGGCACCAAGGATGAATGTTTTAAATAAATTAAAACAAATATATCTGTCTATCTCTGGGTAATGATGTAGCCAACACATAAATAAATTGTACACATATAAATATCCAATAACAATTAATTATAACATTAATATAAATCAAATGTGATTGTCAAATGTATGCACGGATATAGATATAGTAATGTAAATATAAATATGAATATGAATATGTGAATACATGAGTATATACACTTGTAAATATATAAATATATAAAAAATATATAAATAGTAAATAGTAAGTAGTAAATATATATAAATAAATAAGTATATATAAATATAAACACCAATATAAATACAAAAATAATATACCTATTAAAAGTTCCTATTAAAAATATGGTTACAGAATTGTATGTGTAAATGTGTAATGCCTACATTTATAGAGTACATGAATTATACCCGTGAGAATCTAAAAAATCTAAAATCTGTCTTAATAATATTCACAGTTCTAAAATTTGCGTTGGTTTTCTGAATAAGTCTGAAAATCCTACCCTTATTAGTCTCAAAAAATGCATTAGTTGTTACTGCAGTATGATGTTCTGTTAGCCTAAAAAATCCCTTGCTTTCTTTATGAACTGCTATTACACACCCTTTGCTATTTTGGGGTCTGCGGCTAAAATCTTGAGTGCTGGTGTGATGGAAACGTGGTCATTTAGACCTTTACCACAACTTGCATCTAGCCTCAGTTGCCATATCATTTCTCTGTACTCAATTTTAGTTTCCCAATCACCCCCTCTCTCTGGGTATTGTATCACCTCTAATACCCAGAACTTAAAATCAGCCTTTTCACACTTAATTGCATGTCTATATAATGAAACCAGACAAGGGAGGGGGGGGTGGTGTTCATGGAGACATGGGAATACATCAGGAAAATGAAAGAGATTTTAGATAAGGACCAAAATTATAGTATTGTGACTAAAAATGAAATTAATATTTTTTATCGGAAAATAGATCTCATTTTGGAAGATAACCTTTTTACTGGTTTGATAGATTTGGCATTATACAAATATTTGAAAGTGGCCAAACCAGTCATACCAGGTATCTTTGGAATACCGAAGGTACACAAATCCCTACGAGACCCCCCCTTGAGACCCATTGTCGCATCACAGGGTTCAAAGACACAACCTATGGCCATATATGTGGATGTTATGACTAAGAAAATGTATTCTAGATGGAAGCATATTTTAAAGGATTCATGGGATTTTTTAAGCAAAATTAGTGAAATGGCTTTCAAAGATAATATGTTTTTTATAACGATAGATGTAAAAGAATTATTCACAGTTATACCCAAAAAAAATGGATTAGAGTGGTTTGAAAAAGTTTTGGGAGAAATGGATTGGCTTACACCTTGTGAATTTAGGAATGTATTGGAAAGCATGGAACTGGTGCTTAAATACAATTTTATTTATTTTGAAGGAGACTACTATCATCAAAATGAAGGAGTGGCTATGGGGTCAGCTTGCGCACCAGTATATAAAAACATCATAATGTTATATTGGGAGAGAGAATATGTTTTTAAAACAGAATACAACCAATATATTGTACAATATTTTAGGTTTCTGGATGATATTTTTATTTTCTGGGAAGGAACCAGGGATAAAATTGATGAGTTTATAGACCATATTAATGGCACAACCTCATTTTTGAATTTCACACATGAGATAGAAACAGAAGAGGCACACTTCTTGGATGTTAAGCTCACTAAGGACAGGACTAACAAGTGCTACAAGTCTAATATATATAGAAAAGAACACTTTTCAAACTCCTACCTGCATTACCAAAGTGACCATCATAAACAACTTAAAAAGAACATTGTCAAAGGTCAGATGATAAGGATGGCTAGGATGATATCAGACGAAGCAGAATTTTTGAGTGAAATTATTTATTTGGAAAACCTCTTTAAGGAAAGGGGGTACCCTTTTAACCTTATCAACTCTGTTAAAGATTATGTGATAGCAGGAAGGGGGACAAGATATAAGCCACTCCTTAGTAAGGAATACCAAGAAGTAGAAATTCTTGATTGTAGTGAAGAGAATTTGAATGGTGAAGAAGGAAGAAAGACAGAAGGGAAGGTTACACCTTATTTGATTACCACATACTATTATGGGACCAAGTGGTTAAATAGGGGGATATACGAAACTTGGGATATGTTCAAAAACATGGCAACTAAAACAGATATTTTTAAGAACAAACTGAGGTTCAGTTATAGGAGAAATTACAATATAAAGAACATTTTAGAAAGAAAAGAAAAGCCCGTGGAAGGTACTAATAGGAAACATGGAACATACAAATGTGGCAGATGTGGGCATTGCTTTTATATATACAACAAGAAGGAAGTGATGATTGCAAGTATACCCTAAAAACTAGTGGCCAGTAGCTACAGTAGTTGTTATACAAAGGGCCTTGTATATTTAGTAATATGCACGGCATGTGATAGTTTTTATGTTGGTAAAACGGAGAGGTTGTTGCGAAATAGGATTTTTGAACATATTCGGGACATAAATAGGCATAACGAAAATAACGCATTATATAGACATGCAATTAAGTGTGAAAAGGCTGATTTTAAGTTCTGGGTATTAGAGGTGATACAATACCCAGAGAGAGGGGGTGATTGGGAAACTAAAATTGAGTACAGAGAAATGATATGGCAACTGAGGCTAGATGCAAGTTGTGGTAAAGGTCTAAATTACCATGTTTCCATCACACCAGCACTCAAGATTTTAGCCGCAGACCCCAAAATAGCAAAGGGTGTGTAATAGCAGTTCATAAAAAAAAGCAAGGGATTTTTTTAGGCTAACAGAACATCATACTGCAGTAACAACTAATGCATTTTTTGAGACTAATAAGGGTAGGATTTTCAGACTTATTCAGAAAACCAACGCAAATTTTAAAACTGTGAATATTATTAAGACAGATTTTAGATTTTTTAGATTCTCACGGGTATAATTCATGTACTCTATAAATGTAGGCATTCCACATTTACACATACAATTCTGTAACCATATTTTTAATAGGAACTTTTAATAGGTATATTATTTTTGTATTTATATTGGTGTTTATATTTATATATACTTATTTATTTATATATATTTACTACTTACTATTTACTATTTATATATTTTTTTATATATTTATATATTTACAAGTGTATATACTCATGTATTCACATATTCATATTCATATTTATATTCATATTTATATTTACATTACTATATCTATATCCGTGCATACATTTGACAATCACATTTGATTTATATTAATGTTATAATTAATTGTTATTGGATATTTATATGTGTACAATTTATTTATGTGTTGGCTACATCATTCCCAAGAGATAGACAGTTATATTTGTTTTAAAATTTATTTTATTTCGAAACATTTGTAACCTTGGTGCCTTATTCAACAAGTGCACATCAAATTTGTGTAACACAGGTTTTGGTTTTAATATTTTAATACTTTAATATTGCAATTGGAATGCAGCTTTTATCAGTTTTTCTTAACCATTTGTTATTAAATTTAAACTTATGTAATTGGGAACATTTCAAATATTACAGTACCATGTTATGGTCTGGGATTTTATATTTATTTTATTCATGACCAGAGTTTAATGCTGTAACACAATTCAGGCAGGGCTTGTTATATAATAGTAGGTAGTTCAATTTTGCACAAACATGGCGACCTTTAAGAGATTGAAGGAAATAATGAATAGAACTTAATTTTAATTTAATTCCAATTTTAATTGGCGTTCTTTAAAATAGACAGAACAGTTTATATGCTATTTTGGTTTGTCAGAGCAAAATGCAATTATTCAATTATATTGATTATTGATTTATGACTTGAATTAGGGCGATTACCCCAGTATGGTATATAAGGCAAACTGATTTTATCAACTTTATTCTGATGAAGTCTCGGGATCTTGAGGAGATGGCGTAATGTTTGCATTTTGTACTGCAAGGAACTTGGATGCTTTTTGTTGGTGTTTTTAATTGTTTGGACAATAAATTTTTGTTAAATCAACTCAATGGGCTGTTGGCTATCTACTTTGGACAACCTTTATAGTGCCGGATCCTGGTTTAGTGCATTTGTCTGGTAATTCATATTTGTAATTGTTATGGAGTGACCTGAGTGCGTGGGTTATGTGGCGGATCCTGGTACCCAACAGGCAGCTGACAGTAACCTTCGCCTTATTTAGCCTGGTGAGTGGGACATCAGTGTGCCTGACCATAGACTCACCTATGACTAGTGTGTTGGGTACATTGATTTGCCTTATTGGTTTAGGTTGAGTGGCACACTGACTCTGTGGGCTATGTGCCATTGGGGTTGTGTTGGGGGGTGGAGGCTGCTTGCGTTTCCACTTTGGAGGTCTCTGTTGCTTAGACAGATTATTATTGAGAGCCTCTGCGAATGTTTTTGTATTACTATGTGTGGATTATGGTGGTGTAGATTTAGTGAGACTATGTGATGAGTGTGGTGTGGTGCAAATGTTTACCTTCTCCACATGACTGTCAGGGTCTTGGTTGGAGAGAGATTTACCTCCAGTTTGGCTAGATAAGTGCATCTCTCACAGGTTGTAGTGTTGGGTGGTTGGCGGAGAGGGCTGTCTGTGTACATGAAGCAATGTCTACATTGCCTCAATATGTCCAGATTCATCAGATAGACAGGAGAGAACACTGGGAGCTGTCCCTTGGACATGCCTGAATATAAAACTATTTTCTCCTAGATAAGTGAGGAAAGTGAGTACAAGAGCTATTTTACTCTCATAGTGAGAAAGTACGTGCAAAACTGTTTACCTCTAGGTAATGAGGAAGACTGAGTGCTATAGTAATTGGTAACACGTAGTGCTTACAAGTTCTGAACAAGTGCTGAGCATGAATAAGCAATCCAGATAGGGTCTTGGATAACATAAACACACTGCCCCCCCCCCAACAGGTACACGCTCATATATCCATGTACACTACAGAGCCCCTGTAACCACAACTATGCAGGTACAAGCTGCACTCAGGCTGCATGGGACCTGTCCACATCCCAGGTTGTATCATACACATATGGCAAAACAAGTTGCTCTCCACATACACATCATGTAAAACATAGCTCCATGTCAGGCTGTGTGCACACTGAATGGTGCACACCAACAGGTATCACAACCCACAAAGGGGGAGACACCACTGATAATGGGAAGTACTGCACTACTACCCTGCTGAGTCTGGTCTGAAAGACCATGAATCTTGATCAAATTATTTGATGTCAGCAGTACAGATGTAGATGACAGTAAGGTTGATTTCACACTGCATATCATAACCTTGCCAGGTCATAGGACATCATCACCCATACTGTGTTCCACCTACACTCAGTATACTAGATGTATATTCCTATGTCACAGGAGTGCTTTGCAACAGGACTGCTGGCAGAACCAACACTACAGAAGGTGTCTGAATAATACATGCACATCACACCAGTGCCAGCTGCAGTAAGACAGGGTTAATTCATTGTACTCCCCCTCATTGTAGTCTATACAACACAGACTAACAGAAGGCATCTGCCTATTGAAGTATGCAAATGACTATGACCTAGGAGCAATAGCTGACTCAGAGTGTTGTGGACAACATACAGAAGGGGCTTTATGGGTGAGGTGTGTGACATATGGGCACAATCTGAGAGCTACATATTGCATTGTCTTCCTAATAATTTAATAACCCTGTACCCATGAACTACCACCTAGGCAGCGGTCAACATAATGGACACTGTGTGTAAGGGATGCAGCTGGGCAGTTGTCTTTCCTGTGATAGTTACTTCACCACACCTATCAGGTAGTCGTATGTGGCAACCCTAATCATGACAGGGTGCCATCCATGAATACAGAGTTCATTGTCCAGCCATACTCAACACTCAAGTGACCCATATCAGATCACATATTTCCTTTAAGGGGTATTGGCCATGTTCAGATGGCCTACACCAGCCTTCCCAATCCCCATATCCACTATGTAGCATGATGCCTACCCTGAATAAAGCCATATCCAACCCAGTGATGTTGGACATGCTACACGTACACATCCTGATCTCAAACACATACTTCATAGACATCCACCTTCCTAGTACTAGGGTCACCACATGCTGGACAGATTCTTGTCCCATACACTTTACATAGTCCTGCCATACTATGCATTCCTGTCCAGCAAAGCAGATTGCCCCCCTCTCAGACATGGTGTGATGACCGCATGGTAAATGTATCATTAACCCTGTGGATCAGTTATGTGGCACTGCTCCACTTGGTCCCAGAGACCCGCCTGTCAGCTACAGCTAGGTAACATTTCATCCTAGATTCATACATGGCTCAAGACATATAGCCTACTAGTTGACTTTGACTGTACATGCTATAGTTGATATCCATCCCTGCAAATACCATCTGGCTAGCCAGTGTCCCATGTGTATCACATGTGCAACACAGGTGATACATGGCAGAAATGTTGAACTGCTGTACAGTGCCATGTAGATGTATGGCAAAAACGCATACATGTAAAAACCTTCCATGAGAAAGGCAAGTCTGCAGGGTCATGCAGGTCATGTCCATTAAAGGCTGCAGTGTAAGAATCTTTATATGTGACATATACACAGCATCAAGGGTTGACTACATTAATGTAAGACACATCAGCCATGTGCTGATAGGTAAGACCACTCAGTACAGTCAAATAGACATACCCACATCAGACAGCATCTGGCATGGAGTATGAGCAATGTAATCAGATGACACACACACACTTATTGTTATATGGTGATAATATCCAATCACCATTGAGTGTGAAATGTGTGTGACACAAACATGTCAGTGGTGTCAGTGTCATGTAGATTTGCAAAGACAACTATTTAATCATAATAAATGTGATACACATGTATGTTCAGCTGTAGCTCTGTATGTCTCTGTGAGTTACTGTGACCTGTCTCTATCATTATGTCTTCCAGGTATGCTGTGTGAAAGGCTACCCCCTTATACCCGCTTGGAAGATGAGACCCTCATCCCATACCTACATGACGATCATGATATTCTGTTCAGCCATATGCCACAGGATGCACAGCAGTGGGATGCCCTGTGGATGGAACTTTGCAGGAGGGTTAATGATGTGGGTGGCCACAACTACACATACCAGCAGGTGCACAGACACTGTACAGACCTCATTAGAAAGGCAAAACAGCATGGGAATGCAATCGCCAGGGAACAAGGTGCAACAGGTGGTGGCCACTAACCCAGCCCCCACTCACACATACCGAGGAGCTACTGGCCAACCTGGGGACACCTGTAGAACAACATCCACAAGCCTTAGCCGATATTGTGGCAGTGGGTGACTCTCAATTCCATATAGTTACATGTGTCACTGTACAATATGTAATGTAACAGGTGAGACTGTTATTATTTATCAGGCATCTTAATGCACAGATCTATCTGCCATGTGGCCATTTACCACATGTACACATAATGTATGGTCCTGTCACAATATACAGGTCAGACCTGCAATTCATCACAATGGCTACCCATGTGCAATACTTGCAAACTATGAGAAACACCGACATGAAACCTCAAAACTGTCATTGCCAGATGTGTGGACAGCTGTGCATACAATGGTGGAGGTGCTGTTCACTGTAGGGACATGTACTACAGATCAGAACTACACATGTGGGTAATACAAACAGTACTACATAGTGAGCTGGAGTATGGCCAGCCCACAGGATTTCATTTTGGTGTGGATCACTTAGTCTCTGCTATGAATGTCACACAATGTGATGTGCTATCTTGACATATCCATGACATCTAGTGACCTGGCTGCAACACTACCGAACTATCCTGAAAAACATATCCCACTTACCAAACATACCACCCTTTGTCTGCATAACCCTATCGTCAGTGGAGCATATGACATCTATGGGTGTATGTCATATGGGACAACACAGACATGTGAAATAGATGCCTGTCACAATAATTTGGCCAACACATGTACACACATGGCCATGGAGGGATGTGTAGAAGAGACATGAAGCAATACACACAGTAGACATGATGTGCTTGTGTGTACACCCTGTCGTACATTGGCTCCATATCGTCCAACTATGGCCTTTGTGTAATGGTTGTATTGCAGATGTGGAACACTAGACATACTACAGGCCTGTACACATCTTGTGTAGGTGTGACATCAATCCACCACATAAGATGTGTTGAACATCTTGAGTGTGTCACAACATGACAACAGTCACCTGTGCAGTATCCACATCATCCCACAGATACAGTACATTCTCCTTACTGGTGTCTGACATCAATGTCATCCTTGCTCCCTAAATCGCTGTGGTAAAGCGATGCTTGCGTGTGTGTGTGTTTGTGGTATTTTACAGATGTCAGTGTGAGACATGGTGTACCGACGAAGTTTGCCATGGCGTCTGGCCATAGCGTTGCCAGGAAAGCTTAACAATATGGTTGCAGATGTGCAGGGGTGTCATCCGTATACCCTTCAGTGACCTGTGTCACACATTCCACATCATGGTTTAGTGTGTATACACCTCAGTGACGTGGGTCCCATTCCACAGTATATATGTATTGTATCTGAACACAATCATGGCTATGAACTGTGTCTGAAACTCACACTGTATAGCAATAGAGACACCTCATGATTCCCTGCAATGGCCATGCACATCAGCAAAATGTGCAGCATATCTGTAGGGTGGACAGAAAACAGTGCATTGGGACACCATTACCCCACTGTATATTTGATAGGACACCACTGTGTTAAACATGTATGCATGTCATTGCACACGTCAGCATATCACATGTCATACTACATGTGATTGTCAAGGTCATATGCCACACATCAGGCAGGTGTACTGTTAACCTCTTCTGGTCTTCATGGTGTAACACAGGGATAGGTTCATAGGTTTA
>NC_056732.1:1322521551-1322536551 GCF_019279795.1 Protopterus annectens
TCAAGTCAGTAACCACCTCTACGGGGGCAGGAAGCTGCTCAATGTTAGTCACTGCCACTGATGAACACAGAGACCCTCCTTCAGCCCAAGCAAAATGGCCTCACAGAAACTTTCAAACAGTTCAGGAACAGCAAGCCTGTAACTGAACTTTTTTAATTCTCAGAAAAGTGGGAAAAAAGCAAGATTTTTTTTTTTTTTTTTTTTTTTTACAGAGATAGCAGAGGTTCACAAGTAATATCAAGTTATAACAGTGCAGTAAATGACCCCACACAAGAGTGCTAGGTCAAGGACAGAAAATATGCAAGTTTTAAGAAAAAAACGATTTAAAATTAAGTGCAAACAGGAAATTCAGCAAACAGCTTTTGGTTGTGCTCTAAATACAGCTACTAATACAGAAATCAAGTTTAACAAGCCAGAAAATGCTCAAGCTAGGCAGCTATGCAGAAAAACTTAGCAAATAAACAGAGAAAAAATACTTAAAATCTCAAAAGTGGCTCCCTTCTTCTCTCAGCGTTTTTTCCTCTTGGAGGGTGCTTCACCAACAGCCAACAAGCCTGAAAAGACGCTCAAACCTCGAGGCAACTAGGTTTTAAGAGAGGAAGATGAAGGAGTTATGGAAATGACCCCTAGTGGCCAATAAAACTACAGTTTCAAGTCAGTAACCACCTCCACGGGGGGCAGGGAAGCTGCTCAATGTTAGTCACTGCCACTGATGAACACAGAGACCCTCCTTCAGCCCAAGCAAAAATGGCCTCACAGAAACTTTCAAACAGTTCAGGAACAGCAAGCCTGTAACTGAACTGTTTTAACTCTCAGAAAAGTGGGAAAAAAGCAAGATTTTTTTGTTTTTGTTTTTACAGAGATAGCAGAGGTTCACAAGTAATATCAAGTTATAACAGTGCAGTAAATGACCCCACACAAGAGTGCTAGGTCAAGGACAGAAAATATGCAAGTTTTAAGAAAAAAACGATTTAAAATTAAGTGCAAACAGGAAATTCAGCAAACAGCTTTTGGTTGTGCTCTAAATACAGCTACTAATACAGAAATCAAGTTTAACAAGCCAGAAAATGCTCAAGCTAGGCAGCTATGCAGAAAAACGTAGCAAATAAACAGAGAAAAAATACTTAAAATCTCAAAAGTGGCTCCCTTCTTCTCTCAGCATTTTTTCCTCTTGGAGGGTGCTTCACCAACAGCCAGCAAGCCTGAAAAGACCTAACTACTACTATGATTGTGTAATTTGCATGTCTTCTGCTATGACACATGCATGCTGTTGTGTGCAACCCAGGAATGTATGATAACTACCACTATTATTGTCTGCGCTGCATGCCATCTGCCGTATCACATGCGTGATGTATGCCTTCTGCCATATCACATGCATGTTGGGTGCCATATCACAAGCATGTTTGGTTCCATAGCGTGAGTGTGTGTGTGTGTGTGTGTGTGTGTGTGTGTGTGTGTGTGTGTGTGTGTGTGTGTGTGTGTGTGTGTGTGTCTATTGTATAGATTGTAATGTACAGTTCTTGTCTGCCCCTCACGGTGATGTAGGTGCATTCCCCTCCTGTGGTCCATCTGATGTTAGTGTCCCCAGAGACTCTAGCTGTGATGATGAACATATGATTGAGGCACAGGCAGGGTTGTCAGTGGCTGAATCTGTGCCATTGGTTGCCATTCCACCTATATCCCCCTCATCCACACACACAGATCTCATGCCTACACATACCCCCTCACCAGTGGCCATAGAGGAAGGACAGTTAGCTTGTGGTAGCTTGGAAAAGGAAAGTGTGGGGGCTATGGAAGGTGTGCCTGCACACCATGGTGTTAGCCAACTTACTGGTGATGCCCCACACAGGCACATGGCCAGTGCTGCTCGTGGGAGGACCTCTGGCCAACATGTCCCTGCAAGACAGAGCACAGCAGCTGGTGTCACCAGATGCATGTTGCAGGCTGTAATGGAGTCAAAGGCACATGCTGAATGGCACAACAGAGAAGATCAGAGGCTTCAGAGAGCTGCTGTCCATTCTTTAAACAACAACATCTAGGTAATGGTAAATGCTCAACAGCAGATTGCTGAAGCTTTAGATAGATGATTGGATGACATGTTTGGAGTCCTTGACCATGGCATGACAATCCGCGAACATGAACTGCCTGTGTTGGAACATCTGGTAGGAGTGAGACATAGGGCATGTGGACGTAGGCCTGCTACATCATCTGTTTCAGGTCTACATGAATGAGCTACCTCACATGCCTGCTCCCATAGTGGCAGTAGCAGCAGCAGTGCAGCTGGTGCTGTGCTGTCCACTCCACAACACAGCAGGTCATGTGCACGTGGCCCTGGATGGTCCCAACAGGGACATGGTTCCAGTGGACATGTGTCATCAGACAGTACCCAATCTGCACCTCTGCCTGGTAGTGCCCATGAAACCCCTGGCAGGCACAGGTCACATGGCCGTGGCCGGACACCGTGAACTGTAAAACCTGGCCTGTACAGTCCACAGCTGTCAATAATACCCCTGTGAAGGCCAGACACATGCCAGAACTGTGTGCATACATACACACACACACCAGAAACATATGTAGGACACCGCAACACACACATGCATAACATCCACACATGCTCAATTAGATCAAAGGCCCTAACCCACACACATGATGTCATCCAATGGTGCAGCCTAGGCCTCTGGCAAACATTATCACCCTGTGCATATGATGATGCCTGTGCCACATCCCTGTCATCCACACCATCAGTGTAGGGACATGCTCATATGGTCTGATGCACAGGGTGAACAGACTAGGAAGATAAGTGTAGATTACAGTTGTTGTGTACTGTTGATAGGCAGCAGACATACCATGTAGTACAGGTGTACAATGCATTTCATACTGTTAACAGTATGTGTCTTGTGTAACAACAGTAATTGCATGTTGGTCATGATGTTCTGCTTTCCTCCTTCAGGTTTAATTGCACATGCCGGTGGATGTCAGTGTTTGCAGTTAGTGTCCCATATGTAAATGTGGACTACTCACAGGTATGTATGAATATACCAGCATGCACCTTGTAGCTTCCACATCACAGTTAGAATGTCCCACATTCCAAACACATCTGCTGATCCAAGAGCATGATAGCTGTGTATTAAGCTATTGTGGCTACAGATGTGACATCCATACTGGGTGACATCACAGGTACAGTTACATGGAGTGGTGAGGTAAGAGAGCGGTCTAGCAGATGACAAGGGTAGAGGCGAGTGGGAAGTGTGATGCCTCATTGGGAAGCAGTAATACAAGTTCCCATGACAGGATGCCAACACACAACTGCACCCACACACTCAGGTATTGACACACATGTATTCAGTGACACAGTAACACACCCACACACTCAAGGATTCACTGACACAATAACACACACTCACACACAGTTGCTACGGTTGAGGTGAGGACCCCTGCCTATGTGCAAATCATCATTACAGTACTGTGCACCTACATGACGTGCCACAGAGAATACACATGTACAGGTAATCAGTATGGCCTAAGATCAGGGACATCAACATGGATAGTAGATTGCATCACCTGGATGGGGGGAGGGGTCTTATCAGTTCAGTATGGTAACATACATCCTCACTCCAGGGACCAGACAGCCATACATACACACACACACACACACACACACACACACACACACACACACACACACACACACACACACACACACACACACTGTAGCATTCACTATTGAATACACCTATGTCACGCACATACAGATACCTCACATGTGTGAGATACATGCCCCTGCCTATGTCCTGCTTTCTACATTGCAGTCTGTACAGATGACTACAACAGTGTACAGGAGAGTGAGTAACAATTGAGATGCATTCCCCACCATACGTGACATATATGGACACACATGGAACCACACATGCCAGTACTGTGAATCAAACACCTGTCTAGCTCATGATATGTATTACAAACTTACAGCAGTATTGCACACGTTACAAAGTGTGCTGATGCTTCCTTTGGCAACAGTGCTGATATATGAACATGGGAGGTCTTAACTGTTACAGGTGTCAAGTGATTTACCTTCGGTGTCACCCTGACCACTATCTATGTGGTGTGTGTTGCCCTTAAATTAACGAAACCATTGCTTACCAGTTACACAGGTTATTGTAGGACCACTTGTGACACACCTGTGAGCTGTCTTCAGCAAACATCCATCTGCAAAGATGCCCTACCACTTAGTTATTTCCACACATCTGTCCATACCTGAGGTACATTTTTCTGTACTTTCAGCATATCACCTTATACAGTTGGCAATGTTGAGGCTGCATTACAACTGCATGATGTACTAAGATACACGTCACCTGCATACATCAGCAACAGCACACACATGGTATCTGAATGCACACCACTACATGTACATGTGTGTAGGTCCTACAATCCTGTCATTTGGGCATGTTTGTAGGCATTGCAATTGGTGGACATGTGTAATGATATACATGACACATGGACTGTTGTATGATATGACAGGTGTAATGGGTGACCGGTACAGAGGGAATGTTACCTCTGTCAACATTGATATCACACTTTATGTACTGTTAGCATTCAGCAGCCATGGACCTACATTCCATGTGCATGTGTGTAATGGCTGTAGCCACCTGTCTGCACAAAGAACAACAAGAGCTATGCTATTTACATATATGTTGTGTGTGTGTGGCATGTACATATCCATGGCAGGTACATGTATGTCATATCCAAACATGAGGGTGTTTACTGGTGTACAGTCATCTGCTAATGCTGTAAATAACTGAGGGCCTCTGGTATGTGTACAGCTGACCTGGTTACAGATGGTAGTATCATTGCATTGCATAACACATGATGCAACTGTGTCAGTACATGGGTACTCTGCACAGTTGATGTAGAGCTTGGTACAGTCCACTGGTCAAGGGTTACATGGCGGTGTACTATTATATGTCCTACCACATGTATGGATGTGTGTTGGTGGTCCGAGGGCATGGTGGTGTCTGAGGTTTACATCCTAAAATGCAACATATGACACTGTGTCCTGCACCTGCCTATCTGCGATGCCTTTTGTGGGAGCACCAGTCAGTACATGTGTGTGGCCTCTATGTATGTGGGGGCACCACCACCTGGAGCAGCCCATACCTGTGTTATGGCCCACATGTCTGGTTCTGAGGTATATGGTGGTAGTGCTATTGTGCACTACAGAGCCTTCAGCCAGGTGTTCCTCACTGCACAGATGTCAGTACTCCCCATTGTTGTTTCTACAGTGAGCAGCTGTGATTACAGATGCTACACATCTAGCAGTGGTTAGCATAAGCATACAATGCCGTTGTCCTCTAAGTGTCAGGGTGTTATCCTGTGTTTAGGACATTTGCCTTGGAATGGCACTATATGGGGGAATTCAACTTAGGTATTATACCCACTCCCTTGAATCATGGATGCATGTGATATGTGACAAAGGCCTGTCTACTTTCAGTCATGTCATCCCAGAATGACAAACACTGGACAACCTCGTAATTACAGCAGGACATTGGCTCATTGTGTTGGTCAAGCAGTTGCCACTCCTAGCAAGGCTCATTGTGTTGGTCAAGCAGTTGCCACTCCTAGCAAGCCATCACAGCAAGTGGTAGTAATGTGCTTGGTATAGAATAGTATATATAAGGTGATGGACAGCAGCAGATGTTGTGTATAAGACCGGTGTCAGATATATGTAGTACAACGTTCCTGCTAACAATGACAACTACTAACACCAGAGTCCATTCCAATGTGTTCATTACGTCTAACTGTAATAGCATGGCCACTGTGGCCTTCCTTGTTTAGAATCAGAGTGCATCCCTGTGCTACTAAGTGTATGAGCATGCCCAGTATAACCTTGTGTAGATGGACACATAGTGCATTCCGAACAGCCCTGTGCTACTAAGTGTGTGAGCATGCCCAGTGACACCTTGTGTTGGTTATGTACCTCTATGTGTATGGGCATGGCCATTGTAACCCTGTATAGTGATAGTAGTCGTCCATTCCACAGATGGGCATACTCCAGGTCAGGATGGATTCCTACTAAACACACAGGTTCGCAGGTATGTACATCTTAACTGCCAGCATCCCTGTTGATGTCTGCATTCCTAGAAGGTCATAATGACAGCCTTGAAATGTGTAGTCTATGTGGCGCAACTCGTAACTATGTAGTATTGTAAGAGTGATCTGTAGATAGGCAGGTGTTCTGTTCCCATCACTGGTGTGTGTGTGTGTGTGTGTGTGTGTGTGTGTGTGTGTGTGTGTGTGTGTGTGTGTGTGTGTGTGTGTGTGTGTGTGTGTGTGTGTGTGTGTGTGTGTGTGTGTGTGTGTGTTTGTCTCCATCTGCCTGAGGACTGAATAATGCTTTTAGACTGCTCACACTCCATGCAATTTCTATACCCACCTTTGGTAAGGCTGATGCTGTCACCCACCTAGAAATACACCTCTGGGAGTGCTGTGACCCAGTAATGTCGGTAGCATGTTCTGTAACTGTGTAATGCTGTAGTGTGATAAAGTAGTTAGGTCGGTGTTCTACTCCCAGACCTGCCAAGTGTGTGTGTGTGTGTGTGTCTGCCTGCCTGCATGAGACAAGTACAGTGCTTTGTAGAGTATACACTCTCTGTACAAATCGCATGACCACCTTTGTCAATCCTGCTGTTGTCACCCACCTAGGTATACACCTGTAGGTGTACTGTAACCCAGTATTTGCCATAGCTTATGCCCTAAAAGCATATTGCTGCAGTGTGATATGGTAGGGGTTCGTATACAGGACATGGCAAGTGTGTGTTTGTCTGTCAGAGCTTGTGTAGAGGTGGCTGTGAATGTCTTACCACTGGACAAGTTGGGGAGCGGATTTTGTAGTTTTCCTATATGGTGTCCGTCTTATGACACATTGGCCACCTCACGAGGAGTACAGCTGTCAGTCAGCCACGGGACTGTGTTGTGCAAGCCATACCCCTACATCTGGCAAAAGGCCTGGTGAACAAAGTATGCAACCCTACTAGTACCCAGTATATGTCCTGCACCCATGTGCCATGCACAAACACACTTGCTTAGGATATCCCGCTATGTTGCTAGTACCATGCACATTGATGATAGATAGTAGGCATGGTGTGAATGCAGTGGGCTGCAGAGGACATGGCACCCTGTACAGTGGTACAATAGGCACATATTTGCGGACATTGTGCCTTCACTATGTTCCTCACTGGATGCCAGCAACATATGTGGTGCCATCAAATGTGATCCACAGAGGCCATACAATGCCATACACATGTGCCCTGTATGGACCAATGCCACTGATGCCAGGAAATACCTGTATCATACTATCAATGCAGGTGCAGGGTCGACCTGCTCACTATAAGCAGGTTTCACCATACCAGGCCAGTATTGGCATATTGGGGGGATAACAGTCTGTGTACACAACATGTGCCTGTGAAACCAGGTACACTTGTACATGTCACTGTACAGTATTGTGGGACATGCACATCCCAGGCAATGTCCATGTGAAGGACTATCAAACACAGACATGGCATGCATTGCAAAGCTATGGCCATACACATTGGTAACCAGGATGTCAGGGCAGATCATGCAGTACCCATCTGTGTGGGACATTGCAGACACTACACCCCTGCACTGCACACCATTGTCACGTGATGCGATGCCAAGGATTACCCCTCACCCAGCCTTGTACAGCCATCTTACACAGGCAACCACTACACACCCATGAAGCAATGCGTACATGCATGTCAGTACGGACACCTTGTGTCTGCGTGTGGGTTATGATGCTCCCAACCACAGCCACTCCCAGTATAACTCTCACTGGCATACCAACAGATGTCAAAGACTTTCACATGCCCTAGCCCATAGAACTTCCAGATATCCCCTGTGGTGCATGTAGTCCTGTGCATTACTGCAGTGTGGCAAATTAAGTAGTTATGTTGTGTATTTGTGGCTCTGGCAAAGAGTGTCAATACGTGTCCATTAGAGAGTGTGGTTGTGGTGACAGTGGCATCCGTTCACATAGACAGCCATGTGTGCCACACCTAATGTATGTCTACTATATCTCTGTTGCAGATGTCGCTCACCTACACACATATATGTTCTTACAGTATAGCAACATGTCACCTTTGTGGCACATGTAGTAAAGTCATGCACATGTAATAGTAATGACTAGTTAGTCAGGGGTTTGACCCCTGTACTGTTAGGCGTGTGGCAGACAATGCATAGGGTTAAGTCTCCAAGCCCTTCTCTGGTGTACTTTGCCTGTCCCACCCAAATACTCTCTGGTGGATGTGAAGGGGTACACTTGCTCAGCAGCAGCATGTGTATTGTAAGTGATGGACATGATCAGGTGATGGCCTCTGCACTTATTGCAGTCCTCCTCTAGCTGATTGCATGTGGAACAGCTGTGATGGTGTTCCCATAGCCATTCGCATGATAAACACAGTACACTATCTAGGGAAAATATGTTGGTATTTGGCTATGACAGTCGCTGTGAGTGGTACCTGGATGTGGTGTTCTGACACGGCATCACATATGATATCTAGATGTACCTCAAACATCATACACAGTGGGAAATAGCCTAAAGACAGCAGTTGATGTGCCACACATGACTACAGCATGTAAGTGTAGCTATGCTGCATTGAGACTACTGCCTGTTTAGCATGTGTGTGGTAATGGCTATTCTGCATGTTTTAATACAGACAAGAAAGTACTCTGTTCATGAGGGACCCCCATCTGTAGGGCCATCTGTGAAATGCTCAGTGTGTGGAACCATTTGTTTCCTGTGTTACACACTGAACACATATCTGTGCACAGCAGGAGCAGAGTGTGAGGATTGTAAACAGTACATGATGATAGGTATGTGTTACTGCCATTGCATCCCTGACTGGACATATGTCACATGAAACAGTGGTATGACAGACACTGTCTAAGGTACCCAGTGACAATCCAATAATTGGCAACTGTTCATAGCTGCGGTCACACATCTACTACACATTGTACAGATGTCATGCAGTATATATGCACGTGTTGTGCTCCCTCTGCAAATATATACCATCTGCTGTGTTGGGTTGATGGTGATATCTATGCATACTGTTGTAGGTAATCCAGTATGCTGTTGTCTATCACTAAGCCATATGTGGGTTTAAACTGCAACACCATAGGCTGAATGGGTTGGGAGGTCCCAGCAGAACCTCCTGTCCCACTTCAGCTGACCATGGCAGCGGGCACTAGCACATCTGGGGCTCAGCCTTGGACATCAACCTCTGTTTGCTCTGCACCACCTTCTGGTGGTACCATCACTGAGGATGGAGCATGTCCCCCCTGGGAGCAGGGCCAGACAGGTACATGTCTGCTATCGTGCAGTCCCAGACGTGTTGCGTTGGGGACTCACTAAGGAGTTCTGAAGCCAGATACACAAGCTCAAGGGCAGATTGTCACATTTACAGGGTGATGGTGCCCCACCTGGACAGTCCCCAGCACTGCCTCCTTTGCAGCTGTTTAGGTGCAGTGGCAGCTGCCCATGGCTGGGGACCTCCATTCCACTGTTCCCATGGGCTTGTGAATGCCGAACACCCATCTCTGTTCAAGGTGTATCCCCTCACATGTGTCATATACCAACCCTGTATACTGTCTTCTCTGTGATCCTATCCTGCCTATCCTACACGGCCATACCTACACTCCTTCCCCCACATCCGACCCTCACCTATGGAAACATAAGGCAAATCGACTCCTAGGACAACATCTGCCCTATGCATAGCTGTCCATTTCACACACGTGCCCACTGGACACATGTAACCCTTGTAATATGCATCACAACGTACTCCTCTTATCCTCACCCCTGTCCCTCAGGCACACTATCCTGGTATACTCATCACTCCTAAATGGTCCAGGTACACGTGATAAGGACTACCCCATTGTACACATAACACTACCGGTCCCTCTATGATTACCTCATTTACCTTTATCATGATGATGATGTTGCACACAGCAACTTGCAAGAGTACTGTTCACACATAATGATTTGACAGGTATTGTTGTGTTAATGTACATTACATGCACAGAGTGATGTATACGGCCAATGTACAACTATTTGCGTGTATGAAGACACATGTCTGTCTGAGGGAGTCTTGAGATCACATAGAACAACATCATTATATAATACAGGCATCGCTGGTGTTTCTTGTTTCATTCGTTTGTAATGCTTTGTTGCCACATGGTATGTTCCTAATATATCTCTATATATGTATGCACCTATATGCTTGACATAAACACTCACATATACATCTACATGATGAGATACATTCCTATACTGTTGAATGACTGCGCTGTATGATATGTTTGTGGTACTGTCCATTGTCTGTATATCTGCCATGGCGTATTGGTAAATCACATTAGCTGTCTGTGCAGGGTCCTGGTTCCGAGCCCTGCAGAGGACGTTTATTTGGTTGCAGGGCAGAACAAGGCCATTGGATATGGAGGGAGTAAGGCACATTAAAGCAGTTGGGAGCGGGTGTGTGTGGGTTTGCGCGGTGTTAAGCAATGCTAATCTCTGGTTACAGCTTCTTACACTCGGTTAGCCTCTACATTGCTTTACCAGTGCAATACTCCCATACTGGTAGCCAAACAGACTTACACCTGCTCGGTCCCGCACTTGCAAATGCACCGACATTGGTGCTTGCATCTGACACTCACACCCCTGGGTGGGAGCGAGGACCACAATATTACCTTGTGATGCCTATTACATCAGATTACATGCCTACAGTATCAGGAATGGCTGCCCATTAGGCGACTGCATGCCATTCGACTGTACGGAATCAGCGGCCTGTCCAGTGATTTAATCATATTATTTGTGTGTTCCTCATACAATCTGCTACCATCTGGCTGATACATGGGAACTGAGACTCTTCAATACAGACAAGTAATTGGGTTTTGGGAGCCACATCTGTCAGCCGAGTCATGCTACGGCATACCAATTATAGGGTTGCCACCTTTTCAATTGCCAAGGTGGGACTTTAGGGTTACCACCTGTCCCACTTTGCGAGGGACAGTCCCTCTTTAGGCAGATGTGTCCTGCGAAAATAATCAAGACATAGCAAATGTCCTAAGATTACAGGACAAAATTATATCCTAAGTTTCTTTAATAGTTGCATAAAACAGTTATTTTATATGTGAAACTTCTATATGTTATGTGAAGTAGCATAAGCAATTCAAATGTTATTAGAATAATTTATTTTTATTATTTATTTTATTTTACATTTTTTGACCGGGCTAGTCTAGCTGGATATATGTCCATTTTCAGTAGAGGCCCGGGGAGAAAAGCTCCAAGCAAAGGCACAGACAATCAATATTATATATAGTAATAGTTGACAGAAATACAGTAGATGGTTTATAAATGAGGTTCAGTTAGACTTGAAACAAAGCAGTATAGTAGGATATACTAAAACAAAATACATTTAGTGAGCATTTGAGAGATAACAATTAATAAAATTATTGACTAATATACTTTCATTACCACAAGGACTCATAATAGTGCAGTAGATCAGGAGAATAGAGAGAGCAGCAAGGGGAAGGAGGTGTTAGTCAGGGTTAGAGCAGGGACAGAGCCAGTGAGTTTTAAGGTATTCTTTAAGTAGCATTTTGAAAAGAAGAGTGGAAGTGAGGGTGGTAAGTTCATTAGGAAGCTGGTTCCAACTTTTTCCTATTGTGTTGGAGAAAAGAGAGTCCCCTGCTTTGTTGTTGGATTTAATAGTGGAAACTAGTAGCTTATTAGCTGATCGAAGTGTAGTAAGATTTTTGTAGGGGGTGATCAGATTATTGAGGATTAGGGTATTGTTAGGATGATAGAGAATCTTATGGGAGATGACAGGTTGTTGGCAAAGCATTTGGTTCTGCAGTTCTAACCATCCCAGTTGTTTGATGTTGTGACAGTGGTGGGGTCTAAAGGGGGTGCCAGTGGCAAATATGGCTATGTTATTGTACCATGCTGAGAGTTTGGAGAGGTTGCTTTTAGAAGGATTGGTATATATTGCAGAGGTATAGAATAGGGTAGAAATCAGATGGGTCTGGGAAATGGTTATCCTGGCAGAAGGGGTTAGGAAGGGTTTGATTCTGTAACGGGTGCCAAGTTTTTTTGTTAACAGACTTTATTGTAGAGTTAATATGGTGATCATAGCTAAGGTGGTTATCAATTGTTACTCCCAGTAGATGGGTAGTAGTGTCAGGGGATATGTTAGTACCATTGTTAGAGGTTACAGTGAAGTACAGCTGAGATGACTTAAGAGTAGGAGCAAAGAGCAATAATTTAGTTTTTTGGGGGTTCAGTAGGAGACCATGTTGCAAGAACCAGTTTTTAGCACTGTTAAATACGTATTAGGTGATTGACTGGAGAGAGGTTATGGACTTGGCTGAACAAATTAAGGTAGAATCGTCTGCATATTGTATGTAGGTGGCTTGTGGAATTGTGGTGTTTAGGTTATTTATAAATAAAGAGAAGAGAAGAGGACCTAAAATAGAGCCTTGAGGTACTCCTATGTTCACAGGGAGTGGTGTGGAAAGATTATTATCCCAGAGTACGGCTTGATGTCAGTTTTCCAGATAGGATTTAAACCATTGTAATGCCTGTGTATCAAGTGATTGGACCTTTAGTATGTCAATAAGCAAGTTTTGATTCACCATATCGAAGGCCTTTGAAAGGTCAATAAAAAGTGTAGATGAAAAAGTGTTATTGTTTCGGTTTTTGTTTATGGTGTCAGAGAAGGATAGCAGGGCAGTTGTTGTGCTATGGAATGGTCTAAAACCATGTTGGCAGCTTGCAAGTAAGTTATTCCGGAGAAGGTGGTCAAGTAGTTGTCTGTGAATGCATGTCTCTATTATTTTAGCTATTGGAGAGAGTAAAGCAATGGGGCAAAAGTTTGAAAGTTCAGTAGATGGGCCACCTTTGTGTAGAGGGATGATATGGGATACTTTCCATATGGATGGGATTTTGCTTTCTGAGATTGTTCTATTTATAAGTATGGAGATGGGATAGGCAATGGCTTTAGCTGCAATTTGCAGGAATTCAGCAGGAAGACAATCAGCAGAAGGGGTGCAGGGCTTAAGTTTTAAGAGGAGGTTGCATATGAAGGATGTGGGTACTGGTTTTATATGAAAGGTAGGAGATGGAGTATTAGTGGTATCTAACTGGGAAGAGGTGACAGGTGGCAAAGTATTAGCTAGGGTTAGAATGGCTTTGGTAAAGTAGTTATTAAAGGCATCTGGAATCTGGTTGGCATTATTATGGTTGAAGCCTGAGGGGCAGGAGTTGTAGAGTGGCCTGGCTTAAGAAGATTGTTTATGCCTGACCAGAATCTTTGTGGTTTTTGTTGGTGGGTTTGTTGGAGGTGAAGGTAATAGTCTTTTTTGTCTTGGAGAATTTATTTTTGGTGGCATTTCTTAATTGATTGAAGTGGAGGTGATCTGATGGTTTTTTTGTGGCTTTCCATTTGGCCCAGATTTTATTTCTGAGGAGGATCTTTTGTTTGGTTAGTTTTGAGAGCCAGGGGGCGGTTTTGGTCCTTATTCGGGAAGTGTGATATGGGGCATGGAAATCTAGGATTTGAAGGAATCTGGTATTGAAATAGGTCACTGCTTCATCAAGTTGAAGAAGAGGCAAGGGTGACCAGTCACATGCTTTTAGTTCATTTTGGAAACTGGTTTAAAGTGTTTTTTGGAACGGGAGGTTTTAAAAATATTAGTGTTAGGGCTATGAACTTTTTGTTTAATAATATAGGTTAGCATATGGTCATTAATGTCATCAGGAAGGGTTCCTGGTTTATACGTATCAACATGGCTGTTGAGTAGTATCCAGTCAAGGGTGGATTCCTTACTGCTTGGCTTATGGATTCTAGTAGGAGTGGTTATTATTTGAGAGAAACCGTGAAGATTTATGTGATTGGTAGGATTAGGGGAATTACAGGTTGCCCAGTCTATATTAAAGTCGCCTAAGACAATGGTTTCCTGAGGTAGGTTTGTAGACAGGTAGCTAAGAATATTTTCCAGAGTGCTGATATTATTTCCAGGGGGGAGATATGTGCAAATTATATAGATAGATTTTGAGTTGTTAATTTGGAGTTTTATACTGAGGGTTTCTGCATTTGTATCTGAGGGTAGGGGCATATTGAGAGGTAAGATTTAGAGTTCAGATTTGTATAAAATGGCTACTCCTCCGCCCTTTTTATTATTGCGGTCACATCTCAGGATATTATATCTGGGAGGGGTAATCTCCTGGTCCAGAGTTGAGGGCTTTAGCCATGTCTCTGTAATACAGAGAATATCGAATGAGTGCACATCTAAGAGTGCATGTAAGTGGGAAACCCTCACATAAGCTTTTATTTGTGCAAAAAACTAAAGTTCTGTACTATGCACGGCTGTAGGTATGTTTTGTCCTGGAAAATCTGACATTTCTACAGAACATGTCCCACTTTGGGCATTTGAAAAGGTGGCAGCCCTATAGGACCTTTATGTAGAGACTTTAGATTTTGCAGGGCAAAACATACCCACAGCCAGTACAAAGGAGAGTACTTCACTGTTTTGCCTAAATAAAAGCTTATTCTTGCAGCATTATAGTTGCTTATACTGTTTCTTATAACATTTAGGTGTTTCAGATACAAAATAATTGTTTTATGCAACTGCTACAGACAATTTAGGAAATCTTTGTCCTAAAATCTCAGGACATTTGCCATAATTTCAATTATTTTGCAGGACACAACTGCCCAAAGGGAAGTGTCCCTCGCAAATGTGGACAGGTGGTAACCCCAACCTATTATTCTATCATCCTTCTAAGGTAGTCGGCGGAATATGTGCTTTCTGTCACTAGCAGACCTCTCATACGAATGGGGAAGAATGAACACTGAATCTGGGACACTGCATAACAACCTCAGGGACACATTTATAGGTTCATAGGTTCATAGATTAGTACTAAGCTAACTGCCCTTG